>NC_045604.1:114091166-114256090 GCF_009762305.2 Zalophus californianus | reverse complement strand
CATCAGGGCCTCACCTCAGTCTCTCTGAGACACGGACTCAGAAGTCCAGACTCACCGTGTTTCAATCAGCCCCCCTCCCCCCAATGGACCTTCCCTGACTGACGCTGTGCTGGGGTCCAGGGTCCTTCACTCCTCCCCCTGCATCCTCACCATAAAGTCCAGCAGGACATGAGGCCTCCCCTCTGCCCAACGAGGGAGGCCCTTCTCCTTCTGCCAAGGCATCCAGCGTCTTTGAGACCCAGATGCGGAAGTCAGGACTCACCACGTGTTCCCATCACCCCCCCCCCCCGCCATGGACCTTCCCAGACTGAGGCTGGGCAGGGGTCCAGGGTCCCGCAGTCCTCCCTCTGCATCCTCAGCGTGAAGCCCAGCAGGACTAGGGCCCACCCCTCTGCCCACCCAAGGGAGATCCAGCAATTGCACTACTGGGTATTTACCACAAAGATACAAATGTAGGGACCCGAAAGGGTACGTGCACCCCAATGTTTATAGCAGCAATGTCCACAATAGCCAAACTGTGGAAAGAGCCAAGACGACCATCGACAGCTGAATGGATAAAGAAGATGTGGTATATATACACAATGGAATATTATGCAGCCATCAAAAGGAATGAGATCTTGCCATTTGCAACGACGTGGCTGGAACGGGAGGGTGTTATGCTGAGTGAAATAAGTCAATCAGAGAAAGACATGTATGATATGACCTCACTGATATGAGGGATTCTTAATCTCAGGAAACAAACTGAGTGTTGCTGGAGTGGTAGGGGTGTGGGAGGGAGGGGGTGGCTGGGTGATAGGCATTGGGGAGGGTATGTGCTATGGTGAGTGCTGTGAATTGTACAAGACTGTTGAATCACAGATCTGTACCTCTGAAACAAATAATGCAATATATGTTAAGAAAAAAAGAAGAAGATAGCAGGAGGGGAAGAATGAAGGGGAGTAAATCGGAGGGGGAGATGAACCAGGAGAGACGATGGACTCTGAAAAACAAACTGAGGGTTCTAGAGGGGAGGGGGTGGGGGGATGGGTTAGCCTGGTGATGGGTATTAAAGAGGGCACGTTCTGCCTGGAGCACTGGGTTTTATGCACAAACAATGAATCATGGAACACTACATCAAAAACTAATGATGTAATGTATGGTGATTAAAATAACTATAAAAAATAATAATAAAAATCCCACCTCTTGGAAATCCAAGCTGTTAGGACAAAGGCATAGAAACCACACCCACAACTTAATAAAGGACAGGCATCCGGTTAGGCGGATGTTGCAGATCACCACCACTCTCACGAAGTCACTCCACAGTCAACTCAGGATCTGTGCTCTCCCCAGAATTACGAGGTGCGCCACTTTCTTCCAATACTCCATCCTTAGAACAAAACCTTTAACTGTCCTCGTCTGTCCTGTGTGCAGGCTCATAGTGAGCCCTGCGAAAGCCAGACACCTTCTTGAGAGCACTCAGCCTCTCACGCCTATCCTAGCAGATGGGGTTGCTGTTCTCCCTGACTTCTGTGCCAACTAGAAAATATTTTGAACAAGTCTTGTCATACTCCATGCAAAAGGCATATTCTTCATCTACAACATTATTGACTATGAAACACCACAGATTCCTCGCACCTTCTTGAACCTGGGTAAATTTTAGATACAGGTTGGCCAGAGCTATTATCCCCAATCCCCATACCCCCCCAACACACACCTCTACCTTCTGCATTCCAGACCAGTTTCCATCAACTTTGCTCATTCTCAGCCATTGTCTCTGCAGAAGAGTAGAGTAGTACTGAGATGCCGGGACTGAGGTGCTAGGTACTAAGCCAGCACCTTGGACCCACTCGCTAACAGAAATCAATACTCATTTTATCAACAGATGCATCACAGAAGACATTGCCACCATAGCAATTAGAAAAGTCATTACAACAGAGGACCTAACAACCTGTACCAGTCTCCACGGCCCCACTCCCTGGCTCCAAGGATTGGCTCATCCATGGGCATGTGACCTGGTCCCAGCCAGTGAGGTGACAGAAACCTTGGGTCTCAGCCTTCAGAGCAAAGCATGGGGTGGACCGCCCAGTATAGGGGCTTTTCCATCACGACTGCAGAAGTGACCTAGGCCAGGCCAGTCCCAGCGCCACAGAGGGCCCAGGAGGCCAGGGGCTCAAAAACATTGCTGAGGGCTGAATCAAACTCATCCTGAAGCCCACACGTGCCAGGTCCTCCACTGACTCATGAAAACCTTAAACATATTCATGATCTTGGCCTGAACAAGATGACCATCTGCATGGTATATACCCCCAAGATACACCCACTAGGCAATGGGGACATATTCAGGCAAACAATACCTACGTGTACTTCAACCACAGACAAACATCTTGTGGGAAGCTAGAGGCATACAGAGAAATGTGGGGGAATTCCTGCGGTCTTAATTGTTAGTCAGTCTTGGCTATCATCTTTCCTTTCAAGTTTAGGGGCCGGGTCAGGCTGGATAGATCCCAGTGTATGCCCACGCTGCCATTTGAAAATAAGAGCCCCCTCCCCCATCGTCCATCAGGTTGCAAACCTGGGGTGTGGGAAACTGCCATCCATGGGCCAAATGTGGCCTCCCCCTGTATTCTGTAAATAAAGTGCGGCTGGAACATTAGTTATGGACGGTCTGTGGCTGCTTTCAAGCCACAGTGCAAGAGTGGAGTCACTGTCAGGGAGACCACGTGGATTGCAACACCTAACAGAAAATCCTTACAGAAGATTTTACAGAAAAGTCTGTGCCGATCCCTTTTCTAAAGCGTAATATTATCATGTCACTCCTTTGAGCAGAACGTAGTGTTTTCTGGGGAAAAACTAATTTCTTTACCCGCGTAGGCAAGGACTTCCATCATTTTAGCCAGAACTCCATATACACCCTCCTCTATTTCTACCTTTAATGGCATATCTACATACCTGCAGCCCAATGGGAATTCACTGTAGTTTACATGGTAGTGATGCTCAGAAACGGAGGTGCAAGTGTGAACGTGTGAGTGTGAGCGTGTGTTGACTCTTTGTTAGCCACGGTGTGCAAGTAGAACACAATACAGTAGCACGCTTTCTGTCTCACAGGGACGGCCACGTTATGTGGTTACATAATGATATCAGAAAGAATCCACCTTCATAGAACAAACTTCATCTAGGAAGACTCTCAAATCCCTTGTCCTGGGCACTATGCTCCACCGAGGCTGGGGGCACACAGAGGGACAGAGACTCACCCTGCCCATCAGGGTTTTGTTGGGTACCTGCTATCCCAGGGGAAAAGATCCCGAAACCATTCATCTACCTGTCATCCAGCCAGGCAGCTGTGAGAGAGACCTACTCCGACAGGAAGGGCAGACCGAGAAACAACACATGACAGCATGATGCGACAAGTGCCACTGCAGGGGATGGTCAGGAGGACTGGGGTGTGCAGGGTTGGCCAGAGCACGGCAGGGAGACCGGGAATGCTCCCAGACAATGATTAAGGCTGTGTCACTACAGGGGATGGTCAGGAGGACTGGGGTGTGCAGGGTTGGCCAGAGCAGGGGCAGGGGGACCAGAAATGCTCCCAGACAATGATCAAGGCTGTGTCACTACAGGGGATGGTCAGGAGGACTGGGGTGTGCAGGGTTGGCCAGAGCAGGGGCAGGGGGACCGGGAATGCTCCAGGAGGATGATCACAGCTTGTCATTACTTGGGAATCTCAGGAGGACTGGGGTGTGCAGGGTTGGCCAGAGCAGGGGCAGTGGGACGAGGAATGCTCCAGGAGGATGTCACAGTTGTGTCCTTGTGTGGCTACACGTGTTAGTGTGACTGGGCTTTGGCCACACAGGAAATGATGGGGGGGGGAGGTGTCGCTGAACTGTCTTCCGTAAGGTAAAAGATTAGTAATGAGATTTCTTTTAGTACGATTTCATTTTACATGCTTTTATGAGCCCCTAAAGCTAGTTGTGTATGACATGAGGTAGGTAGTTTGCCATTTCTTTCAAGTCTGCGGTACCAGGCACACAGCACACTTGATATTTATTTTTGTTGCTTTTATAATATGATGACTTTTCCTGCTTTTATCTCCGACCCAATGACAGGGAACAAAGACAACACAGATCTGCACACTTTGAAATATCAACAGAAACCTGCAAACCCAGGGTCTCATAGGAGCTAAAGTTTAAGGACCAGGGTGACAAAAAGGGGAGGCAGATAGCAAGTAACCAAAGGAAGATGTCATGTGTCTGTGAGTTGGCCACCTTCTCCACTTGTCGGAAGGAAGCCATGCCTGAGAGGAGGGAGCCACACCTGGGCCTGGTCCCTCTGGGCTGCCCTTGAGCCTAGAAGAGGATGTGCTGAGCTGGGGGTGGGTGCAGTGGGGAGATGGGCAGCTGGCCACAGATGCTACCTGCCAAGTACCTGTAGGAGCACCTCCCGGTCCTCAGCTAAGGTGAAGCAATAATTATGTTTAGTTACATAATTATCATGACAGGAAAGGTGATCAGTGCTTTGAGTGACTATCTTCTCTCCCGTTTTATTTTTTAAAATCACTTTATGGAGTTACGACTGACATACAAAAAGCTGTGCATAATTAATGTATTCAAATTGACCCTGACCCTAACCCTAATATCTAGTTAAGATATACTCGATTTAGAATATAGCTTAGAGAGGCGGAGCAAGATGGCGGAGGAGTAGGAGACCTAGATTTCGTCTGGTCTCAGGAATTCAGCTGAATAGGGATCAAACCATTCTGAACACCTACGAACTCAACAGGAGATCGAACAGGAGAGTAGCAACAACTCCCTGAACAGAGAAGCGACCACTTACTGGAAGGTAGGGCGTGCGGAGAAGTGAATCCGAGGCGATATTCGGGAGGATAGACGGTGGGCGAGGGGCCTCCGCCGGCCGCTTCTGGCAAGTGATAGAGCCGCGGAGCACAAAATCGGACCTTTTAGAAGTTGGCTCGGCGGAGGGACGTCGCTGCAGTGGCTAAGCGGGGGGTGGAATCCTCCCGGGACAGTGTGGTCTCAGGACCCTTGGGGTCACAGAGAGACCGGGGGTGCCTGAGTGCGCCAGAGCTCCCAGGTATCAGAGCAGGGAAGCCGGCTGCAGATACGGAGCAGAGTCGCGGGCTCTCAGCTCGGGGTTGCCATAAACTGTGATCTGCGGCCCGGTCGGGGCACGGCTCCCCCAGCAGGGACCCAACAAGCAGCAGATCCGGGGAGACTCCCCTTCCTTCCCGGGGAGGAGCGGTGCGGGAACGCACTGCAGGGATCTGCTGGGTTTGGAGACTCCGCGCGGGGTCGGGTACCAGAGATAGCACCGCTCGATCACAGGCCGGGTGAGCACAGAGTGTGGCCGGAGACCGTGGACACGGAAGTGACTGCTTTTCTCTGGGGGCACACTGAGGAGTGGGGCCCCGAGTTCTCAGCTCCTCCGAGTGGAGATTGGGAGTCCACCATTTCTGCCCTGGTCCTCCAAAGCTGTACCGAGAGCTTGCAGGGAACAAAAGCTCCTGAGAGCAAACCGGAGCAGCTTCCTTAGCCCGGACCGACAAGGGCGGGGCAATTCGCCTCCGGCAAAGACATATGGAAACCACAGCAACAGGCCCCTCCGCCAGAAGATCAACACAAACAGCCAGCAAGCCAAGACCAAGTTGATCGATCAAGGAGAATAGGAGAACTCCAGCGCTAGGGGAATACTGCACATAGACTCATGGCTTTTTTTTTTTTTTAACATGATCCATTATTTCATCAAAGTTAATTTTTGTTGACTGTTTTTTTTTATTTTTCTTTTCCCTTTTTCAACCAACATCTTATAAATCCCTTTTAAAAAAAAAATTTTTTTATTGTTCATTTTTAGAGTCATATTTTATCCCTTCATAATAGTTACCCGTATTTTTGGCATATATATATAAGTTGTTCTCTCTTTAAAATTTTGAGGTACAGATTCTTCTAACAGATCAAAATATACCCTAAATCATGATATGATACTGTATGTGGAAAACCCAAAAGACTCCACCCCAAAACTGCTAGAACTCATACAGGAATTCAGTAAAGTAGCAGGCTATAAAATCAATGCACAGAAATCAGTGGCATTCCTATACACCAACAACATGACAGATGAGAGACAAATCAAGGAGTCGATCCCATTTACAATTGCACCCAAAACCATTAGATACCTAGGAATAAATCTAACCAAAGAGGCAAAGGATCTGTACTCAGAAAACTATAAAATACTCATGAAAGAAATTGAAGAAGACACAAAGAAATGGAAAAACGTTCCATGCTCATGGATTGGGAGAATCAACATTGTGAAGATGTCAATGCTACCTAGAGCAATCTACACATTCAATGCAATCCCCATCAAAATACCATCCACTTTTTTCAAAGAAATGGAACAAATAATCCTAAAATTTGTATGGAACCAGAAGAGACCCAGAATAGCCAGAGGAATACTGAAAAAGAAAAGCAAAGCTGGCGGCATCACAATTCCGGACTTCCAGCTCTATTACAAAGCTGTCATCATCAAGACAGTATGGTACTGGCACAAAAACAGACACATCGATCAATGGAACAGAATCGAGAGCCCAGAAATGGACCCTCAACTCTATGGTCAACTTATCTTTGACAAAGCAGGAAAGAATGTCCAATGGAAAAGAGACAGTCTCTTCAACAAATGCTGTTGGGAAAATTGGACAGCCACATGCAGAAGAATGAAACTGGACCATTTCCTTACACCACACACAAAAATAGACTCCAAATGGTTGAAAGACCTAAACGTGAGACAGGAGTCCATCCAAATCCTAAAGGAGAACACAGGTAGCAACCTTTTCGACCTTAGCCGCAGCAACTTCTTCCTAGAAACATCGCCAAAGGCACGGGAAGCCAGGGCAAAAATGAACTATTGGGATTTCATCAAGATAAAAAGCTTTTGCACAGCAAAAGAAACAGTCCACAAAACCAAAAGACAACCGACAGAATGGGAGAAAATATTTGCAAATGACATATCAGATAAAGGGCTAGTATCCAAAATCTATAAAGAACTTATCAAACTCAACACCCAAAGAACAAATAATCCAATCAAGAAATGGGCAGAAGACATGAACAGACATTTCTCCAAAGAAGACATCCAAATGGCCAACAGGCACATGAAAAAGTGCTCAACATCGCTCGGCATCAGGGAAATCCAAATCAAAACCTCAATGAGATACCACCTCACACCCGTCAGAATGGCTAAAATTAACAAGTCAGGGAACGACAGATGTTGGCGGGGATGTGGAGAAAGGGGAACCCTCCTACACTGTTGGTGGGAATGCAAGCTGGTGCAACCCCTCTGGAAAACAGTATGGAGGTTCCTCAAACAGTTGAAATTAGAGCTACCGTTCGATCCAGCAATTGCACTACTGGGTATTTACCCCAAAGATACAAATGTAGGGACCCGAAGGGGTACGTGTACCCCAATGTTTATAGCAGCAATGTCCACCATAGCCAAACTGTGGAAAGAGCCAAGATGCCCATCGACAGATGAATGGATAAAGAAGAAGTGGTATATATACACAATGGAATATTATGCAGCCATCAAAAGGAATGAGATCTTGCCATTTGCAACGACGTGGATGGAACTGGAGGGTGTTATGCTGAGTGAAATAAGTCAATCAGAGAAAGACATGTATCACATGACCTCACTGATATGAGGAATTCTTAATCTCAGGAAAGAAACTGAGTGTTACTGGAGTGGTTGGGGGTGGGAGGGATGGGGTGGCTGGGTGATAGACATTGGGGAGGGTATGTGCTACGGTGAACGCTGTGAATTGTGCAAGACTGTTGAATCACAGTTCCGTACTTCTGAAACAAATAACGCAACATATTTTAAGAAAAAAGAAAAAGAAGAAGATAACAGGAGAGGAAGAAAAGGGGAGTATGTCAGAGGGGGAGACGAACCATGAGAGATGATGGACTCTTAAAAACAAACTGAGGGTTCTAGAGGGGAGGGGGTTAGGGGGATGGGTTAGCCTGGTGATGGGTATTGAGGAGGGCACGTTCTGCATGGAGCACTGGGTGTTATGAACAAACAATGAATCATGGAACACTGCACCAAAAACTAATGATGTAATATATGGTGATTAACATAACAATAAAAAATTTTTAAAAAAAATACCCTAAATCACTAGTGTATGGCTTTGTTCTAGTCTCCTGCCTGATCACATTCTCTCCCTTTTACCTTTTTTTTTTCTTAAATCTTCTTTTTTCAAACAACTTATCTTACCAAGTCCTTTTATAAAATCTTTTATAATTTTCATCTTTACAGTTATCTTCCATCCCTTCATTGTATCAACCCTTATTTTGTACAGATATCTTTCTTCCTTTAAAATTTTAGGAGGCACTTTTTTCTAACAGACCAAAATACGCCCAAAATCTAGTGTGTGGCACTGATCTATGCACTAGCCTGATCATGTTTGATCATATTCTGCCTTTTTTGTATTGTTTTGTTTTTGTTTTTATCTTTTTTTTTTCTTTTTCTCTTTCTTTTTTCTTTCTTTCCCTTTCTTTTCCCCTGGTTTCAGGTCTTTTCTGATTTGTATAGAGTATATTTGCTGGGGACGTTGTAAACCTGTTAGCATTTTGTTCTCTCATTCATCTGTTCTCCTCTGGACAAAATGACAAGACGAAAGAAATCACCTCAGCAAAAAGAACAAGAGGTAGTACCGTCAGCCAGGGACCTACTCAATACGGACATTAGTACGATGTCGGACCTAGAGTTCAGAATCATGACTTTAAAGATACTAGCTGGGCTTGAAAAAAGCGTGGAAGTTATGAGAGAAACCCTTTCTGGAGAAATAAAAGAACTAAAATCTAACCAAGTCGAAATCAAAAAGGCTATTGATGAGGTGCAATAAAAAATGGGGGCACTAAATGCTAGGATAAATGAGGCAGAAGAGAGAATCAGCGATATAGAAGACCAAATGCTGGAAAATAAAGAGGCTGAGAAAAAGAGAGAGAAACAACTACAGGATCACGAGGGCAGAATTCGAGAGATAAGTGATATGATAAGACGAAACAACATTAGAATAATTGGGATCCCAGAAGAAGAAGAGAGGGGGGGGGGCAGAAGGTATATTGGAGCAAATTATAGCAGAGAACTTCCCTAATGTGAGGAAGGAAACAGGCATTAAAATCCAGGAGGCACAGAGAACCCCTCTCAAAATCAATAATAATAGGTCAACACCCCGACATCTAATAGTAAAACTTACGAGTCTCAGAGACAAAGAGAAAATCTGAAAGCAGCTCGGGAGAAGAGATATGTAACCTACAATGGTAGAAACATTAGATTGGCAACAGACCTATCCACAGAGACCTGGCAGGCCAGAAAGGACTGGCAAGATATCTTCAGAGCATGAAACGAGAAAAATATGCAGCCAAGAACACTATATCCAGCTAGGCTGTCATTGAAAATAGAAGGAGAGATAAAAAGCTTCCAGAACAAACAAAAACTAAAGGAATTTGCAAACACGAAACCAGCCCTCCAAGAAATATTGAGAGGGGTCCTCTAAGCAAAGAGAGAGCCTAAAAGCAGCAAAGATCAGAAAGGAACACAGACAACATACAGTAACAGTCATCTTACAGGCAATACAATGGCACTAAATTCATACCTTTCAATAGTTACCCTGAATGTAAATGGGCTCAATGCCCCAATCAAAAGACACAGGCTATCAGATTGGATTAAAAAATAAGACCCATCCATATGCTGTCTGCAAGAGACTCATTTTAGACCCAAAGACACCCCCAGATTGAAAGTGAGGGGGTGGAAAACCATTTACCATGCTAATGGACACCAAAAGAAAGCTGGGGTGGCAATCCTTGTATCAGACAAACTAGATTTTAAAACAAAGACTGTAATAAGAGATGAGGAAGGACACTATATCCTACTTAAAGGGTCTATCCAACAAGAAGATCTAACAATTGTAAATATCTATGCCCTGAACATGGGAGCAGCCAATTGTATAAGGCAATTAATAACAAAAGCAAAGAAACACATTGACAACAATACAATAATAGTGGGGGACTTTAACACCCCCCTGACTGAAATGGACAGATCATCTAAGCAAAAGATCAACAAGGAAATAAAGACTTTAAATGACACACTGGACCAAATGGACTTCACAGACATATTCAGAACATTCCATCCCAAAGCAACAGAATACACATTCTTCTCTAGTGCCCATGGAACATTCTCCAGAATTGATCACATCCTAGGTCACAAATCAGGTCTCAACCGGTACCAAAAGATTGGGATCATTCCCTGCATATTTTCAGACCACAATGCTTTGAAACTAGAACTCAACCACAAGAGGAAAGTCGGAAAGAACTCAAATACATGGAGGCAAAAGAGCATCCTACTAAAGAATGAATGGGTCAACCAGGAAATTAAAGAAGAATTAAAAAAACTCATGGAAACCAGTGAAAATGAAAACACAACTGTCCAAAATCTTTGGGATACAGCAAAGGCAGTCCTGAGAGGAAAGTATATAGCAATACAAGCCTTTCTCAAGAAACAAGAAAGGTCTCAAATACACAATCTAACCCTACACCTAAAGGAGCTGGAGAAAGAACAGCAAATAAAGCCTAAACCCAGCAGGAGAAGAGAAATAATAAATATCAGAGCAGAAATCAATGAACTAGAAACCAAAAGAACAGTAGAACAGATCAATGAAACTAGGAGCTGGTTCTTTGAAAGAATTAACAAGATTGATAAACCCCTGGCCAGACTGATCAAAAAGAAAAGAGAAATGACCCAAATCAACAAAATCATCAATGAAAGAGGAGAGATCACAACCAACACCAAAGAAATACAAACAATTATAAGAACATATTATGAGCATCTCTATGCCAGCAAATTAGATAACCTGGTAGAAATGGGTGCATTCCTAGAGATGTATCAACTACCGAAACTGAACCAGGAAGAAATAGAAAACCTGAACAGACCTATAACCACTAAGGAAATTGAAGCAGTCATCAAAAATCTCCCAAGAAACAAAAGCCCAGGGCCAGATGGCCTCCCAGGGGAATTCTATCAGACATTTTAAGAAGAATTAATACCTATTCTCCTGAAACTCTTCCAAAAAATAGAAATGGAAGGAAAACTTCCAAATTCATTTTATGAGGCCACCATTACCTTGATCCCAAAACCAGACAAAGACCCCATCAAAAAGGAGAATTATAGACCAATATCCTTGATGAACATGGATGCAAAAATTCTCACCAAAATACTAGCCAATAGGATCCAACAGTACATTAAAAGGATTATTCACCACGACCAAGTGCGATTTATCCCTGGGCTGCAAGGCTGGTTCAACATCCGCAAATCAATCAACGTGATACAATACATTAACAAAAGAAAGAACAAGAATCATATGATCCTCTCAATAGATGCAGAAAAAGCATTTGACAAAGTACAGCATCCGTTCTTGATCAAAACTCTTCAGAGTATAGGGATAGAGGGTACATACCTCAATATCATAAAAGCCATCTACGAAAAACCTACAGCGAATATCATTCTCAATGGGGAAAAGCTGAGAGCTTTTCCCCTAAGGTCAGGAACACGGCAAGGATGTCCACTCTCACCACTGCTATTCAACATAGTATTAGAAGTCCTAGCCACAGCAATGAGACAACAAAAAGAAATCAAAGGCATCCAAATCGGCAAAGAGGAAGTCAAACTCTCACTCTTTGCAGATGATATGATACTGTATGTGGAAAACCCAAAAGACTCCACCCCAAAACTGCTAGTTCTCATAAAGGAATTCAGTAAAGTAGCAGGCTATAAAATCAATGCACAGAAATCAGTGGCATTCCTATACACCAACAACAAGACACAAGAGAGACAAATCAAGGAGTCGATCCCATTCACAATTGCACCCAAAACCATTAGATACCTAGGAATAAATTTAACCAAAGAGGCAAAGGATCTGTACTCAGAAATCTATAAAATACTCAGGAAAGAAATTGAAGAACACACAAAGAAATGGAAAAATGTTCCATGCTCATGGATTGGAAGAACCAATATTGTGAAGATGTCAATGCTACCTAGAGCAATCTACACATTCAATGCAATCCCCATCAAAATACCATCCACTTTTTTCAAAGAAATGGAACAAATAATCCTAAAATTTGTATGGAACCAGAAGAGACCCCGAATAGCCAGAGGAATCTTGAAAAAGAAAAGCAAAGCTGGCGGCATCACAATTCCGGACTTCCAGCTCTATTACAAAGCTGTCATCATCAAGACAGTATGGTACTGGCACAAAAACAGACCCACAGATCAATGGAACAGAATCGAGAACCCAGAAATGGACCCTCAACTCTATGGTCAACTTTTCTTTGACAAAGCAGGAAAGAATGTCCAGTGGAAAAAAGACAGTCTCTTCAACAAATGGTGTTGGGAAAATTGGACAGCCGCATGCAGAAGAATGAAACTGGACCATTTCCTTACACCACACACAAAAATAGACTCTAAATGGTGGAAAGACCTAAACGTGAGACAGGAGTCCATCCAAATCCTAAAGGAGAACACAGGTAGCAACCTCTTCGACCTCAGCCACAGCAACTTCTTCCTAGAAACATCACCAAAGGCACAGGAAGCCAGGGCAAAAATGAACTATTGGGATTTCATCAAGATAAAAAGCTTTTGCACAGCAAAAGAAACAGTCCACAAAACCAAAAGACAACCGACAGAATGGGAGAAAATATTTGCACCCGTCAGAATGGCTAAAATTAACAAGTCAGGGAATGACAGATGTTGGCGGGGATGTGGAGAAAGGGGAACCCTCCTACACTGTTGGTGGGAATGCAAGCTGGTGCAACCCCTCTGGAAAACAGTATGGAGGTTCCTCAAACAGTTGAAATTAGAGCTACCGTTCGATCCAGCAATTGCACTACTGGGTATTTACCCCAAAGATACAAATGTAGGGACCCGAAGGGGTACGTGCACCCCAATGTTTATAGCAGCAATGTCCACAATAGCCAAACTGTGGAAAGAGCCAAGATGTCCATCGAGAGATGAATGGATAAAGAAGATGTGGTATATATACACGATGGAGTATTATGCAGCCATCAAAAGGAATGAGATCTTGCCATTCGCAACGACGTGGATGGAACTGGAGGGTGTTATGCTGAGTGAAATAAGTCAATCAGGGAAAGACATGTATCATATGACCTCACTGATATGAGGAATTCTTAATCTCAGGAACAAACTGAGGGTTGCTGGAGTGGTCGGGGGTGGGAGGGATGGGGTGGCTGGGTGATGGACATTGGGGAAGATATGTGCTACGGTGAGCGCTGTGAATTGTGTAAGACTGTTGAATCACAGATCTGTACTTCTGAAACAAATAACGCAACATATGTTAAGAAAAAAAAAAAGAAGAAGATAGCAGGAGAGGAAGAATGAAGGGGAGTAAGTCAGAGGGGGAGACGAACCAGGAGAGATGATGGACTCTGAAAAACAAACTGAGGTTTCTGGAGGGGAGGATGGTGGGGGGATGGGTTAGCCTGGTGATGGGTATTGAGGAGGGCACGTTCTGCATGGAGCACTGGGTGTTATGAACAAACAATGAATCATGGAACAGTACACCAAAACAAATTATGTAATATATGGTGATTAACATAACAATAAAAAAATTTAAAAAAAGAAAGTATTAACAAAGCCAAAAGTTGGTTCTTTGAAGTAATTTTTAAATATTACACCCTTACAAGACATGAACAAGAATAAAACAAAGAGGGGTGCCTGGGTGGTTCAGTTGGTTAAGCGTCTGCCTTTGGCTCAGGTCATGATCCCATGGTCCTGGGATCCCCCGCATCAGGTTCCCTGCTCTGTGGGGAGGCTGCATCTCCCTCTCCCTCTGCTGCTCCCACTGCTTGTGCTCTCTCGCTCTCTGTCAAATAAATAAATAAAATCTTAAAAGAAAAGAATAAAGCAAAGAAAATGCACATTACCAAGATCAGGAATAAAAAGGGAGCCATCACCATAGATCCTTTTAGCCCTGGAAAGCCTTCTAGGGGATATCATACCCAACTTTACACCAATAAATGGGACAACTTATATGAAATAGACAAAATACTCAAAACACCCAACCTTCCATAACTGAAGCAAGAAGTAGTTTAAGAATATGAACACCCATAACAATGTGGCAGCAAGAGAAATTTAGAAAAAAAATCCCATTTACGAATGTACCAAAAATAATAAAATACTTTAGGGATAAATTTAACCAAAGAAATGAAAGACTTGTACTCTGAAAACTAACAGACCTTGATTAAAAACAAACAAACAAACAAACAAACTAAAGACGACACAAGCAAATGGAAATACATAATATGCTCATGGACTGGAATAATTAATACTGTGAAAGTGTCCATAATTCCCAAAGCAATCAACAGATCTGTAACTCTGAAATAAATAATGCAATATATGTTAAGGAAAAAAAAAGATAGCAGGAGGGGAAGAATGAAGGGGAGTAAATCAGGGGGGGAGATGAACCACGAGAGATGATGGACTCTGAAAAACAAACTGAGGGTTCTAGAGGGCAGGGGGTGGGGGGATGGGTTAGCCTGGTGATGGGTATTAAAGAGGGCACGTTCTGCGTGGAGCACTGGGTGTTACGCACAAACAATGAATCATGGAACAGTACATCCAACTAATGATGTATGGTGATTAACATAACAAAAAATTTAAAGTAAAAAAAACTAATGATTTAATGTGTGGTGACTAACATAACAATAAAAAACTTTAAAGAAGAAGAACAAAGTTGGAGGACTCACACTTCCTGATTTCAAAACCCACTACAAAACTACAGTAATTAAAACCATGTGATTCTAGCATAAAGACAGACATACAGACCAACAGAAAAGGATTGAAGATCCCTAAATAAACCTATACAACTACAGCCAATTGGCTTTCAACCTGGGTTCCAAGACTATTCAATAAGGAAAAAATGATTTCTTCAACAAATGGTGCTGGGAAAAGTGGATATCCCCATACAAAAGAAGAAAGTTGGCTCCCTATCTCACATCATACACAAAAATTAACTACAATGGATCAATGATATGAGTATAAGTACAAAAATAATAAAACTCATAGAAGAAAACATAAAGGTAAACCTTCACGATCTTGCAGATGGCAACAATTTCTTAGATATGATAACAAAAGCATGAACAACAAAAATATATAAATTTAACTTCATTAAAAATAAAAATTTTGTGCATCAAAGACACTATCAAGAAAGCAAAAGGAACAAAATATTTGCAAATCATATATCTGAGGAGTCTAATATCCAGAATATATAAAGAACTCTTAGGACACAACAACAAAAATATAAACAGCCCAATTTAAAAATGGGCAAAGAACTTGAATAGACTTTTTTTTTCAACAAATATGCAAAAAGATTCTCAACATCAGTAATCATTAGGGAAATGCACACCAAAACTACAATGAAATATCACTTCATACTCATTAGAATGACTATAATAATAAAAAAAAAAGAAAATAACAACTGTTGGTAAGGGTGTGGAAAAATTGGAACCCTCATACATTACCGGTGGGAATGTAAAGTGGTTCAGCTACTGTGGAAAACAGTTTGGTGGCTCATTAAACAGTTAAACAAAGAATTACCATATGAACCTGAAATTCTACTCTTACGTATATACTCAAAGAAATGAAAATATTGCACACACAAAAACTTGTAAACACATGCTCATAGCAGCACTATTTGCAAAAGCCAAAAAATGGAAACAGTACAAATGTCCATCAACAGAAAAATGGATACACAAATAGTGGTATATCCATGCAATGGAATAATATTTGGCCTTAAAAAGGAAGAAATTTCTGACACATACTACAACATGGATAAAATCTTGAGGACTTTATGGTAAGTTAAATAAACCAATCCCAAAAAGACAAATACTGCGTGATTCTAACTATATGAGGCCCTTGGTGTAGTCACACCCATGAGGACAGGAGGTAAAGTGTTGGCAGTGAGGGGCTGGGGGGAGAGTCGGAGTCACTGTGTAATAGTGAAAGAGTTTCAGAGTCACAGGATGGAAGGGGCTGTAAGGATGGATGGTTTGAACGTATACTGTGTGTTGTATGTATTTCAGCACAATAAAACAGTCACACACAGTGTGGTTCCACTTACGTGGAATATTCAGAGCACACAAATCCATAAAGACAGCAGACTGGCGGTTCCAGGGGATGAGAGGGGGTGGAATGGGGAGAAACTGTTACATGGGTGTGGGATTTTACTGTGGGGCACAGAGAGGTTCTGGAACGACGCAGAGCTGGTGGTTGCACAACACTGGGAATTGTACTAAATGCCACTGAATTGTTTGCTCTGAAACGGTTTATTGTATGTGAATTTCGCCTCAAAATATTATTTTAAAAAATTAGTTCCAGGGGCTCCTGGGTGGCTCAGTTGGCTGAGCGTCCAACTCTTGGTTTTGGCTTAGGTCACATTCTTGGGGCTGTGGGATGGAGCCAAGCCCCGCGTGGAGCTCCGTGCCCCAGGGAGGGTCTGCTGGAGATTCTCTCCCTCTGTCCCTCCCTCTGCTTGAGCTCTTAAACACTCTCTCTCTCTCAAAAGAATAACTCTTAAAAAAAAGTTCCAGAGCTTTTGAGAAACTCTGCTAGTATCTGTTTCCCTTGTTCGTTGCCGTCGCCCCACCCCACCAACGCTTCCTTAAACATTGTGCTTTGGGGAGAGGTTGTATTCTGCCCACATCGCTGGCCACCAAGACCCTCTGGGCCAGGGTCTCAGGAGATCGCAGTCTCTGGACACACTAATACCAGTTTGAGAACTAAATGCTCACTCTATTACCCAGCGTGGTGCCCTAGGGGACTAACCCCAATGACGTTTTCTGTAGTTTTTCCGAGGAACACATAAGGAAAGCTAGGGGACCCTTGAACTCAAGTTGAGTTCATGGCCTATTGACTTGGCACTTCCACAAAACATTTCTTCAAAAAAAAAATACACAATTATACTCTTAAAATAGTACAGAATTATAATTGTAATTCTTCTTCCTGGTGATATCTTTTGAGTGCCAAAGTACCCTGAAGATAACTTCATTGGATATTTTTCCTTAAATGATTGCAAAAAAATTAAAATTCAATCCTTTCTAACTCTTACTTATAGGAAAATCCCTCTCTCTCTGTCATAGAATCACAGAATAATAGCTAACATTTATTGAGCACTTACTATATACCAGATGCTTTTTTTTTTTTTTTAAGACTTCATTTACTTGAGAGAGAGAGTGCACAAGTGCATGAGCGGGGTTGTGGGGAGGGGCAGAGGCAGAGGGAGAAGCAGACTCCCTGCTGAGCAGGGAGCCCAATGTGGGACTCAATCCCAGAATCCTGGGATTATGACCTGGGCCAAAGGCAGATGCTTAACCAACGGAGCCACCCATGTGCTCCTACCAGACACTGTTTAAGGCCATTATAATTCTATGATCACCCCCATTCTAAAGATGGTAAGCTTGACGGGCTTGTCTGCCCACTCAGTGGGGAAACCAGGGTTAGAACTCTGGGTGCACAGCATGCATCCCCAACCACACGGTGCCACACTGCCCTGTGTCTCATCCTAGCAAGGGACAGAGCTGAAGAGACTCTTCACTCTGCAGGCGAACGCACCTTATGGCCTGCAGCCGTGCATGGCCTGGGTCAAAGCTGTCTACCAAACCACGATTCCTCTACTTGACAGTAAAGGGACGGGTCACCCTTCTTCTGACTGTCGTTCCCATTCATTTAGAATTCAGGCATTTCTTCTCTTCTGCTCTGCGCACCATTGTCCCCACCCCAAAACACATACACAGAGCACATTCAGTACTTCACATAGGGTCTTATCAAGTCTTTCTCTAGAGCTGTCTTGGACCTGCTTGGACTATTTCACACTGAGACAAACAAGGATTCCCAGACTCACCTGTAATCCAGCTGCTCCCTTCTGAGGATGTTGTTTTTATTCTTGAAAGTCACAGGCAGTGCTCTTAGCTTGGGTCAGGTGGGAAGCCATAGACAGGCATCCCACAGGGCGGGTACTGCATCTGTGTGGCCCACAGAAGGCTGGGCTGGGCAGGGGAATAAAAATGTGCTTTATGAGAGGGGAGGGTGACCACCATGTGACAAATAATTGTTCAGCGCCTACTTTATGCCATGCATTATGATGCATGGGAAAACAGGGAAATAACGCAAAGCCGGCGCTGCCTGGGGAGACAGGCAGTCAACAAAGATCAGGCACAAGAGGATGTTAGCTCAGACTCTCCCATGGAGGCCCTCCTATGGCAAAGCCAAGCGGGAAAGAGGCTGGGGGTGTGTGGCTGTGGCAGGGTGTAGGCAGGATGACCAGGGGAGCTTTCTGAGGGTGATGCCTACCAGCGTTGGGGGTCTCTGGGTCTGGGAGCCGCACACAGGTGATGTTTCTTTGGAGGAAGTGCACATACCTGCTGACCTGAACAACTCTACTTCAGAATTTAAACTTAATTCGTGTCCCAAACTGCTGTAGGTATTAGATTTAATCCCTGTCTCAGGTCTTAGAAACGTAAGATGTTTTAAGGTCATGTAAAAGAAATTTATCACAAAGTAACTTTTGCACAATCTGATTTTCTCAATGTTGGGGAAAATTTTGTAAGGTCAGAGGGTATCTGAAAGCTGAGAACTTGGGCCCAGGTGTGAACTGAGGTGCCCAGAAACACCTGGAAAGATATACCAGCTCTCAGGACAGAAGAAGCCTTCAATATAGGAGCCTTGAACTGAATGATGAGCTGGGTTACCTTTCAGGAAGCATCTACACATGCGTCTTTAACGTGAACCCATATGGTGCTCTGAGGTAGGTGGGCCATGCATTATTCCTGTTAATGAGCAGATTGAAGCTCAGAGAGGCTGAACTACAAAGCCAAAGGGCAACAGCTAATAGAGGGTGGATGTGGGTGCTCATCAAATCTCAGAGTGCAAGTCTTTCACTTCTTTGGTTAGGTTTATTCTTAGGTATCTTATTATTTTGAGTGCAATTGCAAATAGCATTGTTTTCTTATTTTTTCTTTCTCCTGCATCCTTTGTAGTGTATACAAATGCAACAGATTTCTGCACCTTGATATTGTACCCTGGGACTTTCCTGAATTCCTTGATCAGTTCTAGTAGTCATTTGCTGGGATCATCAGGGTTTTCTGTCTAGAGTACCATGCCATCTGCAAACAGTGAAAATTTTACTTCTTCCTTGTTTGGATGCCTTTTATTTCTTTTTGTTGTCTACTTGTGGGAGAGACATAGGGCAGTCAAGTCCCCAGAAAACCAGACTTGCCAGGAGGCTTTTGACCAAACCCCCTCTGACCAAGCTTGGCACAAGGCAATCAAGTCATCTGCACAGAAGGGTGACCAGGAGCCTTAGGACCATAGGCCCTCCATCTCAGCTTTGTACAAGGCAAAGGAATCACCAAGACCCTGGGCCAAGTGCATGCCCACCAATGCAACAAAGAACAGCGCAATTGAATCCTCAGAAAATCAGGCCTCCTGGGAGTCTCAAGAATATGAAACCTCCAACCGAGCTCTGCACTGCCCAAATGAGGACCAATGACACCAGGCTGAGGGAGAGTCCTCTAAAGAGGAGCCCTCCAACATATCCAAGCACTGGCCACAAGAATCGCTTGGACACCAGGCTGAACACAAGCACCCTGGGATCATGAGGACACCATCCCTGACAAGCACAGGGTAATCAGGTCCCCAGAACACCAGGAGCCCTTAGGCTAGGAGCTCTCCAACACAGTCTGGCACGGGCAAATGAATCACCTGGACTCTAGACTGCAAAGGAGCCCTCAGAAGAAAAGCTCTCCAACCCAGAAAAGCATAAGGCAATCAGGTTCTCAAACACAGGATTTTGCGGAGCCCTCTGACCAAAACCCCTCCAACCAGACCTGGAGGTGGACAAATATATTATCTGGACAGTGGACCCAGCAGGAGCCTTAAGTCCAAAAGACCCCTACCCAACTCAGCACCAGAGAAAGGAGCTACCTGGAACTTAGGACAAAGAAGGGGAGTCTTCTACTGCTGTTGAGAAAATGGCAACGAATTCCCCAGAACACCAGGCCCAATAGATGCCCTGAGACTATGACACCACCAAGCTAGTTGTACACTGGGCAAAGGAGTGCCCTGGACACTGGGCTGAGTGGGAGTCCTCTCTCTGGCAGCTCTTCAGCCCAAGAAAGCAGAGGGCAATTGAGTCCTCACAACACTGGGCCAAACAGGAACCTTCAGACACTCCAACTCAGGTTGGCAGTGGGCAAAGGACTCACTTGGACAACAGGATGAACTGGATTCCCTCCAAGTGGGGGCCCTTCAACTGAGGAGACAGCTGGCAACTGAGTCGCAAGAACACCAGGCCAACTGGGAGATCTGGGTCGCCAAGCCTTCTGATTCAGCTTGACACTGTGCCGAGTCTCTCGGACATCAGTCTGAGCAGGAGACCTCTGACCCAAAACCCTCCACCCCATAGAGCACAGGACAATTGGGTCCCCAGGACAGAGGTTGGCTGGGAGCCCTGTGGTCATGACTCCTCCATCTCAGCTCTGCACTGCGCCAAGAAGTCCCTAGAACACTAAACTGACTGGAAGTCCTTTAACTAAGGCGACCCCAGGACAAGTGAGTCACCAGTTCCCTGGGATAGACTTCAGCTTAAGGTCATTGTGGCTTGTCACCTGGGTAGCCCTCATCTTTTGGGGAATATCCCTCAAGAGGAAAGGATACCAAGCCAAAAAGTGGAGTCAAACCAAAAGTTTGGAGAGTTTGAAATAGAACTCATAGCAGGAGATGAGGTGGGGGGTTGAAACAGAACTCATATCAGGAGACGAGATGGGGACTGGAGGGAATTCTAGAAGAGACCCCAGGCCCTGAATACAGAGGACTCATTGGCAAAGGTCCTCCAGATGAAGGAGAGGTGCTCCATCCTGGAAGGAGTGGTGGAGACCATAGACAAACAAATCAAGTCGTGGGGTGGGAAGCAGGCTCAGGTCTATAAGGTAGAGACATTTTTTGGGTACATCAAGGACTTGCTGGAAGCTTTTGCCTCCCAGGCAACGGCATCCAAGTGGTGATGTCCCTGCACACTCCCATCCAAGATGCCATAAATGCGGAGCTTGGAAAAGTTTGGTCATCTCCAGGAGTGAAAGTTTTAATATTTTTCAGAGGCCTAAATAACTTAAAAACATTATTTCAGAATAAGTACAGGAAACAGCCCGTGTGACTGTGATGTATAGCCTGGGTTATTCTCACTACTGTGCCTTGTAAGTCATCACATTCTCCAGTTGGTGGGCAGTGGCCTCCACAGCTCTGAGAGAGTGTCAGTGAATTATGCAGAGCTGACCCTGAACACATCCTTCCTATCCCCATCAACACTTTTAGACATCCTGGTTTCTGGAAATCAAGGTCAGCTGCTGAGGTCATCCGCATTCTGAAGGAAGGAAAAAATAAGCTGTAATGTACATATGTAGATATTTCTGCAAAAATGATTTTTGTCCCTAGCCCCATCACACATGATATCGCAAATTTGTGTTTGGGCCCTGGCATAAAGTTTGCAAACTCTGGTCACCAGAACTATTTCCTGACTGCATGTCCCTGTGTGATGCAGACCTCTGAACAGTAAATGTGACAAGATGAGGGAACCAGGCTGGAGGGCGGCCAGAAGCAGGGGACCATTCCCTGCCTCTGGATGATTTCCTCCTGTGGGTGAGGTAGGTATAGACTGGAGTAAGGAGCCTGGAGTGTGGGCTGTCTGTCTGAGCCACAGAAGCACTGCAGAAGTTGGGGGAGACACAGATTACTACTTGCTGCTCCATGTGGAGGGGTGGATGGACAGAGTAAAGAAGAGAAGGAGACAGGAACAGATGCATATGGAATACTCAGGTGTCTGTGGATATGGAGGAAGGTGTCTACCTCTAATATGCAGAGCTGAGATTCTGCCATGCATTGGACAGAAGGAAGGAGGAGAGTAAGGTTCCAGGTTTGTCTTCTCCCTAGAGTTTGTCCCCTTACCTCAAGGTAGGATGTGGGAGCTCAAGTGCCTTGTGGATATCAATGAGCTGGGTTCTGCCTGTGGCTGTAGTGGAGGTGGAAGAGAGCCTAGAGCCATGGTTCCTTGGGGGAGCTCAAGGCACTCTGCTCATAGTACCAGGGCATAACCTGATTAGAGCCATGAAAAAGCTGTCTCTTAGGGAAGGTCAAAATGAGGGGG
Organism: Zalophus californianus; assembly: GCF_009762305.2. NCBI lineage: Eukaryota > Metazoa > Chordata > Mammalia > Carnivora > Otariidae > Zalophus > Zalophus californianus. The sequence goes on along the minus strand of NC_045604.1, from coordinate 114,233,850 downwards.
ACTTGGGATGAGAGAGGTTAGTATCTCTAAGATGGATGGTGTCTGAACTTATAGGAGGGCTGCTGCTTTCAGGAGCCAGTGGGGAGGCTGCTGCAGTCCGGGTCACTTGGATTTGATGGGGAAGTGGATCACAGTGTGATCCCAGAGCTGCTAACCTCTAGTGGCTACCTGCTCAGACCCCACTTACCAGACACATGTTTCTGGACACAGCAGGATCTTGGAGGTGCTAGGACCCCACTTTGGGGGTGTGTAGCAGAGCAATTGACTCCTTAAGCCACCATTCCTTCACCTGTAAAATGCCGGCAACTTTTGGGGGGTGGCTGTGTGAGCAGGATGCAGGAGACGGCAGGGTTGGGGAGGGGATCTCTAAGGCCAGGGGACGGATGCTGTCCAGAGGAGGGAGGGCAGGCTGTGAGCCAGGTCCTTGCCCCGTCGATTCCTTCCCAAACTCAGAACAGCAGATTCAGGATAGCAGTCTGTGTCCTGCCTCTGTCCTGTCCCACACCTGGCCTTCTCTGCCCCTTAGGTACAACACATCACAGCCCAGCGCCTGCCCAGTCACAGACCAGACCAGGTTCCTCCTGCCTCCTACACTGCTGCTTGACACCCACACATTAGGGTCCTGGGGAAGCTTGGAGCTTCCAGGAGCCAGGGTGGGACTGATAGCTTTAGGGAACTATGCTGAGGTGTGTTGACAGGTAGAGCGATCCTATAGGTAGGGAGGGATTTAGGTCCATTTAGAGATTCAGATAGTACAGAAATGTCCCATCGCAGAGGCACTCTTGGCACATTTTGCCCCAAGGTAACATCCTACATCACTGCAGGACACTATTCGCACCAGGACACTGACAGTGTGGTATGATGGACATGTCTAGGTCTGTCACTTTGTCATGGACATTTATATATTCAACAGCACAATCCAGGTATGGAACTACTCTGTCAGCCCAAAGATCTCCTTCATGCTACCCATCCCTGCCCATGGCATTCACCCCTGTGTTTTACATTTTGGATATATTGGCATTTTGTTACATGAGGGAACTCCTACAGCTGTGACCGGTGATGTTGTTTGGTTTCATTCGGGATAATACGCCTGGAATCCATTCACGTTTTGTGTTATCCTAACTTTATGACTTTTTATCACTGATTTGGGCTCCCTAGTTTGGAAATGCCACAGTTTGTTCATCTGCTCCCCTTTTGAGGGATATTTTTGTTTCCGGGATTTAGAGACTACAAATAATCCCACAGTGAATATTTGGCCTATTGTTTTGTGGGATCTTAAATTTTCATTCTCGAGAATAAAGGTTCAGGACAGTGGGTTTTTGCATTTATGTTTTGCTTTTGCATAACCAGTCAAACTGTCTTACCAGAGTGACGGTTCCATTTACATTCCCACCAGCAATGTAGGAGATCTGGCTCTTTCCAACATTTGATGTTTTTACTCTGTTATAATTTAACGAGCTTTCCTAACAGGTAGGTAGTAGTGATTACTCAATCAGGTTTTCCTTTACATTTCCCTCATGGCAACTAATGTATAGTTTTTCTTGTGCTTATTTGCCATCTGCATGTTTTCTTTGCTGAAATGTCTGTTCATGACTTTTGCCCATTTACTATTTGGATAGTTTTTTTTTTCCTCTCCCCTGGTTGTGTTTTAATTTTTTATATATAGAAGTTCTTTGTCAGATAAGTGGTTTGAAAATATATTCACCTAGTCTATAGCTTGTCTTTTCATCCTCCTAACAAGATCTTTACAACAACAGACGGTTTTAATCTTGATAAAGTCCAGTGTTATACCTTATGAATCCTCCTTTCTTGTCTTGTGTAAAAATGCACCAAATGCTAAGTTTAGAAAATGGCTAAACATCCGTAATGTATTTTCTCACAGTTCTGCTGGGTAGAAGTCCAACATAAGGCACAAATGTGGTCAGGTTCTGAGGAAGCCCACCCTCCTGGAGGTTTGTTGATAACCACCTTCTGGCTTTGTGCTCACATAACCTTTCTTTGTAGGTGTGCATGGAGAGTGCAAGCTCTCTGTGTCTCTTCTCGTAAGCATGCTAACCCCATCATGAGAGTCCTAACCTTGTGACCTAACTCAACCTATGTTCCTCCCAAGGTGACAGGTCCAGTTTCATAGGGGTTAGAACTGAAACATGTGAATGGGATGGGGGACCGAATTTAGTCTATACCATGTGTCTTGATGACTGTATTGGGTTCCCTCTATTTGGGTCTTGTTCATTTTCTTAAATTTTAGGCTCATGTCTTTTGTCAACTTTGGGAGATGATCAGCTATGTTTTCTCAAAATATTCTTCTTTTTTTCCTTTACATTTCTTTCAAATACGTTTTAATCCCTACATTTCTTTTTTTCTCATTCTGGGATTCTTGTGACATGAATAGATTTTTGTTTTTGTAGATTTTTTTCTTCTCTCCATTGTTCATATGAGATACTTTCTGTTGTTCTACCTTCAAGGTACTGACTCCTCTGTTATCTACATTGTCCTACTAAGCCTGTTTACTGCGTTGCAAAAAATTTAGTTATATTTTTTCAGTTCTTTGTTAATTACATTCTTTTTTATATCTTTCTGTCCTGAGACTTACTTTCATTTGATTCCATCACAACTGCAATAGCTTGTGGAAGCATTTTTATAATGGTTCCTTTCAAACCCATTGGAAATCCCAACATCTAGGTCATCATTGATCTTAGCGATCTTTGGATTGTGTGGCATGGTCAAGATGATATTTTTCTGGACTTTGGCATGGTGAATGTTCTTGATTATCCATCTTGCCTATTTGGAGTCTTATGTCATGTGACTCTGGACCGTCTTCATTCTGGTGTATGAGCAGGTGGTGGGTCTACAAGAGCGTGGCTAGTACGAGAAGCCCCAGTTATGTGCCCAAACTAGAAGAAGCAAACTGAAGTCTGGCCAAACACAGCCGTGAGGTTCCAGTGCACCTGTGGGGAATGTCACATCTTCCTGTCATTCTTACCAGAAGCCAGAGATGAGGGCTGCAGTATCAACAAGACATTTCCCCCCTCTACTTTGAGAAAGAGGGATTTGGCCAGAATGACCAGCAGCCAGGGGAGGAGACCAGCCAGGACACCCTCAGCTAGTGAGGGGCACTGAGAGCATCCTGGGGAAAGTGATGGCCAGAGTCCATGAGAGAAAACGAGTACAAAACCAAGTCCAGAGAGCCCCAGGCTGGCTGGCAGTCAGGGCTCTGAATCTAGAGTTCGGCTTAGGGGGAAAGGGGCCAAAAGGAGAGATGGTGGAGAGGTGGAGGGATTCAGTAGAAAGAACGTGGATGGGCTGGGGAAGCCTCTGAATCCTTATCACCAGCTGGAAGTTGTGGGGTGGTCTGACAGGGCAGGTCTGTTGGATGAATGGATCGGCAGCATGCCAGACACCCCACTACTGTAGAGTCCCCCTAAATCTGTCAGGAAGAGTACACTTGTCTCCCTCCCCCTGAATACAGGTGAGAGACATCTCTTGACTACTCTAGTGGTCCAGGGCCTCCTTGCCGGGGTCCCAGGGCTGGGAGCTGCCATGATGCCTCCTGGAGGCAGGGGGCTTTCCCCCTGGGTGGAGTGCAACCCCACATAGAGGGTGGGGCTATGTGAGTGAGGGGTGGGTGACTGAGGAAGGACAGCTGAGGTAGGCCAGGAATACCCAGGAGCAGTGGAAGGGAGCGTGCTGTTAGCTGCAGGGAGGGTGAAATTGGAAGGAGAAGGCCCTGGGGCCAATCACCTCAGACTTTGCAGATAAAGGGCGGGGCATGGACATGCTTGAAAGCTGTCCAAATGGTGTCCACGGCTCAGACTGCCTTCCCGGGCTCCTGAGGTCGTGGCATAGCAGGGGCGGGTGTCCTGTCCTGTGGCTAGGACGGCTGGCCTGTGTTGCCACCAGTCTGCAGGGTGGGCGGAAAACCTGTGGAGATGGCTTTTTCTTATCCAACTGATAAGAAAGTGTGGGCGCCAGTGCAGGGCAAGGAGCATAAATGGGCTGGGGAAATCTGATAGACCATGTTTCCTAGGAAGGAAGCACCACGGACCATCCTGTTGAGAGCAACCCCACCTCCAAGATGGTGTTTGGACCTGGGGAGGAGACGTCCATGGTGACACCCTCAATAATAGTTTCCATAGGAATTCTGAAGTTCCGTGAGCAGTTGGAGAACTGTGGGTTTCATCCATGGAGGTGGAAGGCCCAGGCAGGGGGCAGCCTCCACATTTTGAATCAGGGAATGGCACGCTCCAGCAACTTGATTCATCCAGCAAACATTTATTGAACATATGCTGAGAAAGAATATCAAGTAAACAAAACAAAATAACATGACAAAGCACTTATTTTCAGCCTGAATGGGAGGATGGTGAGAGATGTGATGTACAAGAGTTTTAGGAAGTTAGGAACTTTGAGATGGCAGGTAAAGTCTATAATGACACTGAATTCTGAGATTTCTCAATTGGCAGAAGCTTTTCCTCTCATCTGAGATTGAGTATCAGGGAGGAAGAAGTGGTAGTAAGTTAATGAGCAAAGGTGTGGAGGATGCAGTCAGTGTGAGCCATGTAAGCAGTGAGCTTCTGCCAGCTGTCCAGGTGGGGCTGTCCAGTGGGTAGGAGGAAACATGGGTCTAACAGGAGGGGAGCTTGGGCTGGGCATTTTTAGGTTGCTTCAGTAGGGGTAATTTGAGACCTTAGGTTTAGGTTTAAAAAAGCGTTGCATGGATAGTGGCCTACATGCTATAGTAGGCCATCTTCTCTCCAGCAAACAGAGTTGGAAACTAAAAGCACATATTAAATTTAGGAAAGACTTTAATGGGAGAAAATATTCAACCAGAAAATCAATTACAGAAAATTTTTATAAAATATATATTCTGTGTATTTGTGGCTCCTATGTATAGTTTTACAATAATGACCTTTCAATTTCACATCTGCTGTGTCAGATCAGTTTTAAGGAATTACTCTTGACAGCCTTTGGCAAAACTGAGCTTACTCTCTGCCTCCCCCAATATCCAGACACTACCTTTTCAAGTCTGGTGTGTGAGTTTTAGGCAGTAGGCAACTCTTCAGTAACAAAAGTTGCTCATAAAATCAGATCAGGGGTCTGGAATTACCCTTCGACTCAGATATCTAGAGGCTGGGATTCCATGATGTGTCATTTATCTAGTGGACAGTGGTCATCAAAATTTTAGGTGTAGGACCTCTTACTTCCTTCCACAGAAGAATCGCTTCCACAGAAATCCACTTCATGAACATGAGCAAGGTAGAGCACTCTTGTTGAATGGTTGAAGTGAGGATGATAATCCTAAAGTCCTTCCTAAACCCTCAAAGAATTGGACCCTGCCACCCAGACACAGAATGCTGGGGACCTCCTGATCACAGATGGGAAAGCTGTGTGCCAGAAGACGCTTCTTCAGACATGGACTCCCTCATGCTCCTGCAAAGACACCTATCTGTGTGGACTCCAGTGGGCCCAATGCACTGACGGTACTTTTGCTGTCTCGGTTTCCAGCGCTGCCAACAGCAAATGGTGCCCTAACCACTATGCTCTCAGCATAACTTATCATCCCATTTTCCAAACTCCTCATTGGCCAGTGCTCCCCTACTCCCACTCCAATCCAGACACACACTGGCACACATTATCTTTCTACCCACTTGACTATTCTCTATTCTCAGCACGGAATTAGCTGCCCTCCCTCTAACTCACCAAACCTTCTTTCCAAACCTGCCTTAAATTCTCATTTGAAAAAGAGGCCCTTACTAGTGCTTTACCTGGTAGCTCTCCACTCCAAGAAACACAGTGGGCCTTCTTTACCTTCTTTTTCATGATTCCTTCTTTTAAATGTATCCTCAGATCACATTCAAGCACCCTCAACAAGAGTATGGAACTTGGCTCATTTTATTTACACCTATTGCTTCTGCTTCCCCAGAACACTGCAAAGATGTTTTGTTTATTTCTGTCATTTACCCAGAGAGGACTGTTGAGTCTCCAAATGTAATTGTTGATGTGACTATTTCTTCTTTCAGCTCAATCAGATTCTTTTTCTTGTATTTTGAAGCTCTGTTTTTAGGTGTACACACTTAAGATTGTTGTATTTTCTTGGTGAATTGACATTTTTCTTAAGAATTATTTATTTTGAGAGAGTGAGAATGAGAGAGAGAGAGAGTACATGAGAGCGGGGAGGGTTAGAGGGAGAAGCAGGCTCCCCGCTGCGCAGGGAGCCCGACGCGGGACTCGATCCCGGGACTCCAGGACCATGACCTGAGCTGAAGGCAGTTGCTCAACCAACTGAGCCACCCAGGCGCCCCGAATTGACTCTTTTATCATTATGTGATGTTCCTTTCTATCCATTGTAAATTTCCTTCTTATAAAGTCAACTTTTTCTGATATTTCATTTATAGTCCTACTTTCCCCTGATACCTAACCTTGACTACCACTCATGTGTTTTCTATCACTGTAGTTTTGTCTTTTTCAAAAACGCTATAGAAATAGAAGAACAGAGCATGTAATTTATCGAGACTCGTTTCTTTCACTCAGGAAATTGCATTTGAGGCTCATCCAAGTTGTATGTATCAATAGTTTATTACTTTTCTGTTGCTGAGTGGTAACCCATTGTACAGGTGTACCACAGTTTATCCATTCATCCATAGAAGGACATTTGGGTCAAAACAAACAGATTTTAGCAAATATGAATAGCTGCTATAAACATTCACAGGTATGTTTTTGTGTGAACATAGGTTCTTATTTCTTCCAGGAGTGGCATTGGTGAGTCATATAGTGTCTATATGTTTAGAAGAAATGACCAAATTATTTTCCAGAGAGGCTGTATCATTTTACATTCTGACCAGTAATATATGAGAGTTCAAGTTGCTCTTTATCTTTGATAACATTTAGTAAGGTCAGTAATTTTTAAAATTTCAGTCACTCTCAAGTGTGTGTTGTGTTACCTCATCTTATTTTTAATTTGCATTTCTCTTCATTGATGTAGAACAATTTCCATGTGCATATTTGTCATCCATATGCCCACTTTGGTGATGTGTCTATCAAGATCATTTACCCATTTTTAAAAGCCAAATGTCCATTGACAAATGAATAAATAAAGAAGATGTGGTATATAAATATATAATGGAATATTACTCAGTCATCAAAGGATGAATGCCTACCATTTACATCAGTGTGGATGGAACTGGAGGGTATTATGCTAAGTGGAATAAGTCAATCAGAGAAAGATAATTATAATATGGTTTCACTCATATGTGGAATATAAGAAACAGTGCAGAGGATCATAGGGGAAGGGAGGGAAAAACAGAATGGGAAGAAATCAGAGAAAGAGACAAACCATGAGAGACTCTTAACTATAGGAAACAAACTAAGGGTTGCTGGAGGGGAGGTGGGGGGCATGGGGTAATTGGGTGATGGGCATTAAGGAGGGCACATGATGTGATGAGCACTGGGTGTTATATGCAACTGATGAATTATTGAACTCTACATCTGAAACTAATGATGTACTGTATGTTGGTTAATTGAATTTTTTAAAAAAGACAATTCAAAAGCCATGAAAAAAATTTAAAAATGCGTCATTTGTTTGCTAAGTTTTGAGTTTTGAAAAACTTTGATGTATTCTGGATACAAGTCTGTTGTTGAATATATGATTTGCAAATACTTTCTAACAGTCTGCAGGTTGACTTTTTATTCTGATTTTCTCAGAGCAAAAGTTTTTAATTTTGAGGAAGTCTAACTCCAGGTCATGAGATTTTCTCCTACGTTTTCTTTAAAAATTTTATAGGTTTCCCTTAGCATTTAGATCGATGATACATTTTAACTTGATTTTGTACTATAAAGTGTTAGGTTTAAGTACAGGTTCTTTTTTGTTTCTTTTTTTGTTGTTTCTTTTTTTAAAAATATGTGTGTCTAATTGTTCTATTACCATTTATTGAAAAGACCAACATTTCTCAATTGAATTGTCTTACTCCTTCATAAAAAACTCTACCGGTCCTCTTTGGGTGGGTCTATTTCTGGACTCTAATCAGTTCGACCGATCTATGTGTATATCCTTTAGCTAATTCCACACCACCTTTTTTTTTTTTATTTTTTATTGTTATGTTAGTCAGCATATATTACATCATTAGTTTTTGATGTAGTGTTCCACGATTCATTGTTTGTTCATAACACCCAGTGCTCCATGCAGAATGTGCCCTCTTTAATACCCATCACCAGGCTAACCCATCCCCCTCCCCTCCTCCCCTCCAGAACCCTCAGTTTGTTTTTCAGAGTGCGTCATCACTCATGGTGCATCTCCCCCTATGACTTACTCCCCTTCATTCTTCCTCTCTTGCTATCTTCTTCTATTTCCTTTTTCTTAATATATGTTGCGTTGTTTCAGAAGTACAGATCAGTGATTCAACAGTCTTGCATAATTCACAGCGCTCACTGTAGCACATACCCTCCCCAATGTCTATCACCCAGCAACCCCATCCCTCTCACCCCCAACCACTCTAGTAACACTCAGTTTCTTTCCTGAGATTAAGAATTCCTCATATCAGTGAGGTCATATGATACATGTCTTTCTCTGTTTGGCTTATTTCACTCAGCATAAAACCCTCCAGTTCCATCCACGTTGTTGCAAATGGCAAGATCTCATTCCTTTTGATGGCTGCATAATATTCCATTGGGTATATATACCACATCTTCTTTATCCATTCATCTGTCGATGGACACCTTGGCTGTTTAAAAGTGGATGGTATTTTGATGGGGATTGCATTGAATGTGTAGATTGCTCTAGGTAGCATTGACATCTTCAAAATGTTGGTTCTCCCAATCCATGAGCATGGAACGTTTTTCCATTTCTTTGTGTCTTCTTCAATTTCTTTCATGAGTATTTTATAAGTTTTCTGAGTACAGATCCTTTGCCTCTTTGGTTAAATTTATTCCTAGGTATCTAATGGTTTTGGGTGCAATTGTGAATGGGATCGACTCCTTGATTTGTCTCTCTTCTGTCTTGTTGTTGGTGTATAGAAATGCCACTGATTTCTGTGCATTGATTTTATAGCCTGCGACTTGACTGAATTCCTGTATGAGTTCTAGCAGTTTTGGGGTGGAGTCTTTTGGGTTTTCCACATAAAGTATCATATCATCTGCAAAGAGTGAGAGTTTGACTTCCTCTTTGCCGATTTGGATGTCTTTGATTTCTTTTTGTTGTCTGATTGCTGTGGCTAGGACTTCTAATACTATGTTGAATAGCACTGGTGAGGGTGGACATCCCTGCCGCGTTCCTGACCTTAGAGGAAAAGCTCTCAGCCTTTCCCCATTGGGAATGATATTCGCTGTAGGTTTTTCATAGATGGCTTTTATGATATTGAAGTATGTACCCTCTAACCCTATACTCTGAAGACTTTTGATCAAGAAAGGATGCTGTACTTTGTCAAATGCTTTTTCTGCATGTATTGAGAGGATCATATGATTCTTGTTCTTTCTTTTGTTAATGTATTGTATCACGTTGATTGATTTGCGGATGTTGAACCAGCCTTGCAGCCCAGGGATAAATCCCACTTGGTCGTGGTGAATAATCTTTTTAATGTACTGTTGGATCCTATTGGCTAGTATGTTGGTGAGAAGTTTTGCATCCATGTTCATCAAGGATATTGGTCTGTAATTCTCCTTTTAGATGGGGTCTTTGTCTGGTTTTGGGATCAAGGTAATGGTGGCCTCATAAAATGAATTTGGAAGTTTTCCTTCCATTTCTATGTTTTCGAACAGTTTCAGGAGAATAGGTATTAATTGTTCTTTAAATATCTGATAGAATTCCCCTGGGAAGCCATCTGGCCCTGGGCTTTTGTTTCTTGGGAGATTTTTGATGACTGCTTCAATTTCCCTAGTGGTTATAGGTCTGTTCAGGTTTTCTATTTCTTCCTGGTTCAATTTTGGTAGTTGATACATCTCTAGGAATGCACCCATTTCTTCCAGGTTACCTAATTTGCTGGCATAGAGTTCCTCATAATATGTTCTTATAATTGTTTGTATTTCTTTTGTTTGGTTGTGATCTCTCCTCTTTCATTCATGATTTTCATGATTTTGGTCATTTCTCTTTTCTTTTTGATCAGTCTGGCCAGGGGTTTATCAGTCTTGTTAATTCTTTCAAAGAACCAGCTCCTAGTTTCGTTGATCTGTTCTACTGTTCTTTTGGTTTCTATTTCATTGATTTCTGCTCTGATCTTTATTATTTCTCTTCTCCTGCTGGGTTTAGGCTTTATTTGCTGTTCTTTCTCCAGCTCCTTTAGGTGTAGGGTTAGGTTGTGTATTTGAGACCTTTCTTGTTTCTTGAGAAAGGCTTGTATTGCTATAGACTTTCCTCTCAGGACTGCCTTTGCTGTATCCCAAAGATTTTGAACAGTTGTGTTTTCATTTTCATTGGTTTCCATGAATTTTTTTAATTCTTCTTTAATTTCCTGGTTGACCCATTCATTCTTTAGTAGGATGCTCTTTAGCCTCCATGTATTTGAGTTCTTTCCGACTTTCCTCTTGTGGTTGAGTTCTAGTTTCAAAGCATTGTGGTCTGAAAATATGCAGGGAATGATCCCAATCTTTTGGTACCGGTTGAGACCTGATTTGTGACCTAGAATGTGATCAATTCTGGAGAATGTTCCATGGGCACTAGAGCAGAATGTGTATGCCATTGCTTTGGGATGGAATGTTCTGAATATGTCTGTGAAGTCCATTTGGTCCAGTGTGTCATTTAAAGTCTTTATTTCCTTGTTGATCTTTTGCTTAGATGATCTGTCCATTTCAGTCAGGGGGGTCATAAAGTCCCCCACTATTATTTGATTGTTGTCAATGTGTTTCTTTGCTTTTGTTATTAATTGCCTTATATAATTGGCTGCTCCCATGTTCGGGGCATAGATATTTACAATTGTTAGATCTTCTTGTTGGATAGACCCTTTAAGTAGGATATAGTGTCCTTCCTCATCTCTTATTACAGTCTTTGTTTTAAAATCTAGTTTGTCTGATATAAGGATTGCCACCGCAGCTTTCTTTTGATGTCCGTTAGCATGGTAAATGGTTTTCCACCCCCTCACTTTCAATCTGGGGGTGTCTTTGCGTCTAAAATGAGTCTCTTGCAGACAGCATATGGATGGGTCTTGTTTTTTAATCCAATCTGATAGCCTGTGTCTTTTGATTGGGGCATTTAACCCATTTACATTCAGGGTAACTATTGAAAGTATGAATTTAGTGCCATTGTATTGCCTGTAAGGTGACTGTTACTGTATGTTGTCTGTGTTCCTTTCTGATCTTTGATGCTTTTAGGCTCTCTCTTTGCTTAGAGGACCCCTCTCAATATTTCTTGGAGGGCTGGTTTCGTGTTTCTAAATTCCTTTAGTTTTTGTTTGTTCTGGAAGCTTTTTATCTCTCATTCTATTTTCGATGATAGCCTAGCTGGATATAGTATTCTTGGCTGCATATTTTTCTCGTTTAGTGCTCTGAAGATATCTTGCCAGTCCTTTCTGGCCTGCCAGGTCTCTGTGGATAGGTCTGTTGCCAATCTAATGTTTCTACCATTGTATGTTACATATCTCTTCTCCCGAGCTGCTTTCAGGATTTTCTCTTTGTCTGTGAGACTTGTAAGTTTTACTATTAGATGTCGGGGTGTTGACCTATTATTATTGATTTTGAGAGGGGTTCTCTGTGCCTCCTGGATTTTGATGCCTGTTTCCTTCCTCACATTATGGAAGTTCTCTGCTATTATTTGCTCCAATATACCTTCTGCCCCCCTCTCTCTCTCTTCTTCTTCTGGGATCCCAATTATTCTAATGTTGTTTCGTCTTATCGTATCACTTATCTCTCGATTTCTGCCCTCGTGATCCTGTAGTTGTTTCTCTCTCTTTTTCTCAGCCTCTTTATTTTCCATCATTTGGTCTTCTATATCACTGATTCTCTCTTCTGCCTCAGTTATCCTAGCATTTAGTGCCCCCATTTTTGATTGCACCTCATCAATAGCCTTTTTGATTTCGACTTGGTTAGATTTTAGTTCTTTTATTTCTCCCGAAAGGGTTTCTCTCATAACTTCCACGCTTTTTTCAAGCCCAGCTAGTATCTTTAAAGTCATGATTCTGAACTCTAGGTCCGACATCGTACTAATGCCCGTATTGAGTAGGTCCCTGGCTGACGGTACTACCTCTTGTTCTTTTTGCTGAGGTGATTTTTTTCGGCTTGTCATTTTGTCCAGAGGAGAATAGATGAATGAGAGAACAAAATGCTAACAGGTTTACAACGTCCCCAGCAAATATACTGTATACAAATCAGAAAAGACCTGAAACCAGGGGAAAAGAAAGGGAAAGAAAGAAAAAAGAAAGAGAAAAAAAAGAAAAAAAAAGATAAAAACAAAGCAGAACAATACAAAAAAAGCAGAATGTGATCAAATATGATCAGGCTAGTGCATAGATCAGTGCCACACACTAGATTTTGGGCGTATTTTGGTCTGTTAGAAAAAAGTGCCTCCTAAAATTTTAAAGGAAGAAAGACATATGTACAAAATAAGGGTTGATACAATGAACGGATGGAAGATGACTGTAAAGATGAAAATTATAAAAGATTTTATAGAAGGACTTGATAAGAAGTTGTTTGAAAAAAGAAAGAAGATTTAAGAAAAAAAAAGGAAAAAGGGAGAGAATGTGATCAGGCAGGAGACTAGAACAAAGCCATATACTAGTGATTTAGGGTATATTTTGATCTGTTAGAAGAAAGTGTATCTCAAAATATTAAAGAGAGAACAACTTACATATATATGCCAAAAATAAGTGTAACTACTATGAAAGGATAAAATATGACTCTAAAAATGAAAAATAAAAAATGTGTTTTTTTTTATAAAAAGGGATTGATAAGATGTTGGTTGAAAAAGGGAAAAAGAAAAATTAAAAAAAACAGTTAACAAAATTTAACTTTGATGAAATAATGAATCACGGTAAAAAAAAAAAGCCATGAATTCTACGTGCAGTATTCCCCTAGCGCTGGAGTTCTCCCGTTCTCCTTGATCGGTAAACTTGGTCTTGGCTTGCTGGCCTTTCGTGCTGATCTTCTGGGGGAGGGACCTGTTGCTGTGGTTTCCAAATGTCTTTGCCGGAGGCTAAGTTGCCCCACCCTTGTCGGTCCGGGCTAAGGAAGCTGCTCGGGTGCTCTCTCAGGGGCTTTTGTTCCCTGCAAGCTCTCCACACAGCTTTGGAAGACCAGGGCAAAAATGGTGGCCTCCCAATCTCCACCTGGAGGAGCTGAGAACTCGGGGCCCCGCTCCTCAGTGCGCCCTCAGAGAAAAGCAGTCACTCCCATCTCCCCGGTCTTCGGCCGTACTCAGTGCTCACCCGGCCTGTGATCGAGCGTTGCTATCTCTGGCACCTGAACCCGTGTGGAGTCTCCAAACCCAGCAGATCCCTGCGGTTCGTTACCGCGCCGCTCCTCCCCGGGAAGGAAGGGGAGTCTCCCCAGCTCTGCCGCTTGTTGGGTCCCTGCTGGAGGAGCAGTGGCCCGACTGGGCCGCGAATCACAGTTTATGGCAACCCCAAGCTGAGAGCCCGCGCCTCAGCTCCGTCTCTGCAGCCGGCTTCCCTGCTCTGATACCTGGGAGCTCTGGCGCACTCAGGCACCCCCGGTCTTTCTCTGACCCCAAGGGTCCTGAGACCACACTGTCCCGCGAGGGTTCCACCCCCTGCTTAGCCACTGCAGCGACGTCCCTCCGCCGAGCCAACTTCTAAAAGTTCCGATTTTGTGCTCCGCGGCTCTATCACTTGCCAGAAGCGGCCAGTGGAGGCCCCTCCCTCGCCGTCTATCCTCCTGAATATCGCCTTGGATTCACTTCTCCGCAGGTCCTACCTTCCAGTAAGTGGTTGCTTCTCTGTTCAGAGTTGTTGCTACTCTCCTCTTCGATCTCCTGTTGAGTTCGTAGGTGTTCAGAATGGTTTGATCCCTATTCAGCTGAATTCCTGAGACCAGACGAAATCTAGGTCTCCTACTCCTCCGCCATCTTGCTCTGCCCCCCAATACCACACCACCTGGATTATCATAGCTTTATCTTAAAATCAAGTAGTGTGATTCTTCTGACTTTATTCTACTTTTTCATAGTTGTTTTAGCTATACTATTTCCTTTGCCTTTCCATAAACTTGTTGAATCAGCTAGTTTATATCCAAAAACATCCTGGTAGAATTTTGATTGGATTGTTTTGAATGTATAGATCAATTTAGTGAGAATTGACATCTTCACTATGTGAGTCTACCAGTCCATGAACACAGTATATCTCTGAACTTACTATTTAAGTCTTGATTACTTTTATCAGCATTCTGTGTTTTCAGCATACAGATCCTGTGCATATCTTATTAGATTTATACCTAAGTATTGCAATTTTGGAGCTATTGAAATTAATTATGGGAATGCAAACTGGTATAGCACTTGTGGAATAAAATTTCAGACGCATTTATGAAATGTTAAACAATTCACACCCTCTCCACTCTAACCCAATGTCTGTGTTAGTATGTATATCTTATTAGAAAACATTCATATCTACCCAAGGATTCAGGTCAAAGATGTTGTTTTCATTTTATTAGTCATACGATAAAGGGAAAACAACTTGTTTCCACCAGGAAAAAATTGTGTATGTGATTAATTATGGTATATACAAACTTTAACATTCCAGGGAATACTTTCAAAAGTGAGGTAGGTGTATATGTGCTGTTATTGGAAGATCCTGCATCCATTTTATTAAGTGACAAAAGGTAGTGGCAGATCAATATGTACAGTATTACGGGTTAGGTTGAATAAAAACAATATATTTGTAGAGCATATCTATGAAAAAGCCATAGTCACCTTTAGAATAACACACACTAGGGGCGCCTGGGTGGCTCAGCTGGTTAAGCGTCCGACTCTTGATTTCGGTTCAAGTCATGATCTCAGGGTCCTGAGACCGAGCTCCGAATCGGGCTCTGCATGGAGCCGGCTTGAGGGTCTCTCTCTCTCTATTTGCCCCTCCCTCCATCACACACTCTTTCTCTCTCTCAAAGAAAAGAAAATATTTTAAATTAAAAAAATAAAAATACACACTAGATTGTTAGTCATGGTGACTTCTGAGGAGGAGGCTGAATTGTGGAGGAACTTTGAAAAGGGGATATTGTGACTCATCTGTATTTTTAGAAGTTTTTTTGCAATAGGAAGATATGCACTAGTAACTTCTTAAGTAAAATTGCTAGATAAGCCTAACAAAAAAAGCGGCTGCATGAAAGTAACTGCTAACTGATGCAACAAACTGTGACATTTGAAGGGCTAACACAACAGAAGTGCATCTTTGTGCACACAAATTCTGATACAGTTTGGCAGGGGCCCTCTGCTTTTCCTAGACCCTGGGTCCAGGTTGCTTTCATCTTGTGGCTCCCCTATCTCAACACGGGGTCACCATGTTTGCTGGTGAATCAAGGGAGACAGCATGGAGTGGACATACTGGCTCGCAAACGCCTGGATGTGAGAAACAATGCTTCTGCTCACATCTCCATGGCAAAGGGTCATCACACAACCCTCCCTAACTACAAGGGGACTGGCAAGGTTGTGTCCCCTGTATTCTGGAAGGAAAGCAAGACACACTATGGATGAACATTAAAGTTTCTCCCATGTATTGTTACACAGTAGGGGCTTAACAAAATGCAACTATTATAATTTGTTATGACTGACTTTATTGCTGGGAGGAGTTTCTTTTTTTAAGATTTTTTTATTTGTCAGTGAGAGAGAGAGAGAGAAAGAGATTGCACAAGCAGGGGGAGCAGCAGGCAGAGGGAGAAGCAGGCTCCCCATTGAGCAGGGAGCCTGATGTGGGACTCGAGCCCAGGACCCTGGGATCATGACCTGAGCCAAAGGCAGATGCTTAACTGACTGAGCCACCCATGCATCCCAGGGGAGGAGTTTTTGAGGTCAGTTTGCCTTGGAATTCTTTGAACTTTTCAAGCACCTCCTGTGTGACAGATACTTTCAAGTACAGGATGACATCTAATTTTCAAACGATTCTGTGATCCCAGCAGGGAGGATTCACTTCTTCATTTAGTGACCAGAGGATTACTATAGAGAGTAAGGTTCTATGTTGGGGGAGAGAAGGTGATTCTTAGCTGTTCCATGGGGACCAGTGCTGAGCTCGTTAGCAGGCCAGGTTCAAGAGTGAGACAGAGGAGCACACAGGGGAATACCAGGGAAAGGCTGCTGTAATTCGGGAAAGTGCTAGGTCTGCAAAAAATGCCAGCGCCTGGGCAGTCAGTTTTCAAAGAACTCTGAGGCTCAGGCAGAAGAACTCTAGGTTAATAAAGCCCACAGACTGTACCCAAAACCTGTTTGATTCTCATTGTCACCTTCCTTCCTTAGCAACAGGTTTTTTAGTACCTTAGCCACAGCATCCTTCTTTTTGTCACCTGGAAGACACCATGCTGTCCTCAGGAATGATGTAGGACTCGGAAGGTTGGCCACAGGCTGCAGTGGGTGGGAACAGCGTGGACTCTACACGAATTCAGACCCGGGTTCTAGTCGCTGCCCTGTCACTCACTAGCCACGTGATCCTGGGAAAATGACTAAGTCCTAGGAGCCTCAGGTTCTTTCTGAAGTGAGTGAGTTAAGTGAGTGGGTTTGATAAGCCCCGTCTTGCAGGACTGCAGGAATGCATGTGATATATGGAAAGCACCTTGCACAGTGCTTGGCACATATTGGACCTTTGATGAATGGCAGTGATTTCAAGTGTTGTTTTGATCCCAGGGCCTTCCACTCTCTCCTCTGGGGTATTTTATTTATTTATTTATTTATTTATTTATTTATTTATTTATTTATTTATTTTGTTACCGAGGTCATGTTAGAGAATGTGCAGCGCAATAGGACATGGAATAGCTAATCAGCCAAAGAGGGTGCTTCATAAGTAAAACTCAATCCATTTTCTAAATCAGAGGATATATGTGAGATATATGGGAATATGTGTGGCATTCAGGTGTGAGGGAATTGTCCCAGCTGGACACAATACAAACCTCCTAGAATGTGAGTCAAAGACCAGCTCCTTCCCTCCCTCCCAGCTGCTCTTCCACCAAACCACTCCTTTCACTCATTTCTCCCCCCACCAAAACCTAGACCTTGCTTACTTATACCTGTCCAAATTACACTCCAGATAATCAAACTAAAATGACTTTTGAAGCAGTGGGTTCTGGCTTTGCATGGTCAGGACAAGAGTGCCAGTCTAGAGTCTTCTGGGCTCCAATTCAAAGAAATATCACTGTATTTCTTCAGAAATACTTGCAGATGACGGATATAAAGCACCTAGTCTGTGCACTGTGTTGAAGGCCTTGGGATGAGAGTGCAGGATATCTTCTTTTCCTGCCCCAGGAGGAGATTTCTCCCTGGTTTGTCCATGATCCAGAAGGAACTTCTCAGAGCAATTATCCATTTCAGACTTTGCTCCCACCTCTAAGGTACCCTGTCTCCAAGTAGGGCCACTGTCACCCCCCAGGTTCACGGTGATCAGCTGCACAGAAGGAAGCACGGTGACCCGACACCCTGAGCCACCCAGGCCAGGGGCACTTCCACTGCAGTGCTTGCCCCGGCAGCCACACTCCCTCACCCTTCTTCCGTTTCTTCTGCAGGTCTCAGGGCACCTCTCCCCACTTTCCTGCCATGAGTGCAGCTGCTAGACTGTCCCCTAAGGGTGGAACGTGTCCTGCTTTTCCTAATGTCCTCACTGCTCACACACAGGGCCTTCCAGAGAGCAGAGCTCAGCCAATGTCTGGGAATCAAGGAGCCAATGAGCAGGGTTCCCTCTGTGCTGAGATGTCATTTCTCCTCTTTTCTTGAAGAACTAAGTGAATGAAGGCGCACGCATCTATGTTACTTTTGCAGAATGACAGACGAGAAGGAGTAAGAAGCAAAAATGAATAATCTTTTATTTCCGTATTTCCTAACCCCGTCACTTGACTGCTCCATTTTTCCACCTTTCCAACAAATTCCTATGCCAATGCCCCGTTATTTCATTCCAGAACCCAAACAAGGAGGGAAGATCTCCCACCTTATTTCCAGAATATGACAAAACTCTTAAAACTCTTGAACTGGGTAAGTCCAAATGCTGTGGGGTGGATGTCACGCACACATTTACCTGCCGAAGCTGGTTAAAACTTGTACTCCAAGGAACAACATTTGAGAGCTTCCTCAAGAAACCCAAGCTCTGGATGTCAGAGTCATCGCAGAGAACAGGGCCCCAGAGATGCTGGCTCTTCACCCTGCTTTCTTCCCCCAACCCTCCCTGGCCCTGCCATACTTAGAACTCCCGGGGCTCTCTCTTTTCACACACACACAGGGAAGAACCAAAATGTGGCCTCACTTCATGCCCAGCACCCTGCAGGAGAAGCTGCCGACCCCACCAAAGCCTGGAAAGGGCCTGGCCGCCACTGGGACTCAGGCCTCCTCTCCCTCATCTCTCACAGCTCCTTCAGACAGGGCCAGGGAGGAAGCCAGCTGCCCGCACCTGACCCGGAGCAAATACTCCAGAACTTGAAACTTGCTGGTTCAGCATGGGCCCTGTGACCCCACGGGAACTTGTAGCGGGCAGGGTCCCTGCCAGGCACCTGCCAGTACTCCAGGTACCCTTCCTGCACCCAGACCTTGGTGAGGAGCTCCCTCGGCTCCCCATAGATGATGTGCTTCTGGCCGGCATACACCCTCATGAGCCCCAGCGTTTCCCACACCTCCTCCTCAGGGGCACGGTCACCATGCAGGAGGCTCACCCCCAGGAGGCCGGTCTTGGGCACTCCCTGCTCACCGCAAATCATCCCATCATAGGTGAGGCCCAGGATGGGGACCAGGATGTAGGAGTGGTCGCTGGGGTCCACTTCCTTCACATCCATACCAAAGACCAGCTGCAAGCACTCGGAGGCCTGGCCCAAGATCACAGGGAAGGCATCCAGGGCATCCTGGCCGACGATCTCCAGCATCTCTGCCTGGCTGGTCGGCTCCTTGATGTGATACTTGAGGAGCAGGAACTCCACCAGCTCAGCCAGCTTCCCCTGGATTATGTTTTGGAGCCCCGGCTGGGCTTCTTCGGGCTCCTCGCGGGGGCTGGCGCCCTCCTCACCGGAGCTGCTGGATCCCTGGTCAGGCTGGCTGCAGGCAGTGGCTGCCTGGGCAGTGGGGGAGGGGCAGGCACTCAGAGAGCTCTGGGGACGACTCTGGAACCCAGCAGCAGACCCCTCCTCCGAGGGGACCAGAAAGAGGGCAAAGCAGGAGCCCGATGGGGCGGCGGACTGGGAGGAGGCCAAGGTGGAGAAGGAGGGGGGGGTGCGGGGGACCTTCTCCTCCCAAGCCCCCAACAGCTGTGCCTCCACCAGGCCCTGGGCTGGGCCTGGGTCTTCCTCCAGCTTCCAGAGCTCACTCCTCTGACCCAGGGGCATGGTGTTTGTGTCGAGCTGAACCTGAAGAAAGAGGTGGGATGGCTCCTCAGGGTGCAGCCCAGGCAGCAGAGGCCTGAAGTCCTGGAGCTGACAGTGCGCTGCGTCGGACTTGGGTGCTGAGGGGTCCCCTCTGGGGTGGGATGGGCGAGCCCCTAGCTCCATGCTCAGAGCAAGTACCTCACCTTGACCACTGGCCCTCACCTGCACCTCCCCTGCTCTGGGACCTTAGAGGCTCCTGCCTCAGACCTAGGCCTCGACTCTGAATTCTGGAAGCCCCTGGAGGAGAAAAGGAGTCATTTCAGGGTGCAGACACAGAGCACGGCCCACGGCCCCCAGTGGGGCAGGAGGGCTGGTGCGGATTCTGTGAGGTCCCCATCCGTCCAAGCTGGGTGGTCCCCTCCTTGGCCCCTCAGGGGACTGCTATTTCCCCTGGCAGGGCCTGGGCCCCACCCCCGCAGCCTGAGGCCACAGGGTCACAGCAAGGCCGCACAGCCCTGAGACCCCACAGAAGGTAAGCGAGGGGGCCCACCTCTGCCCACGCCTGCCAGAGGTCTAAGGGCTCGTCTCGGGATCCCAGGGACGGCCAAGGTCGGCTGCCGTCTGTGCTGGGATGGGCGCACCTCTCCGTCTATACCATGACCCCACGGAAGGCCTGGGAAAACTCCCTGTGTTGACGGGAGGCCACCCTCCTGGTGCCAAGGCCTCATCTCTGGGAGAGGCCAGAAGGAAAAGTCAGGAGAAATAACTTGGCCCACCGATCGCCGGTCTCCCCAGGGCTGGCAGCAGTGGCAGGGTAGGCCCGGGCCCTAAGGATCCTGCTGTGGGAGGCATCCACTCATTTCTCATCTGCCCCCCACCATCAGGGCCAGACCCAGAGCCAGGGCACCTGCCTCCTCTCCTACCCGAGTCCAGACCCTCAGGCCCAGGCCCTCTCCATCCTGAGAGGAAGGATCTGGACAGGAGGAGGGACTCAGCCTGACAGGCCCCACCCAGGGTTCCCAGGGCCTCCAGGTAGGGGCTGCACAGACTTCTCGGCCATCCCTTCCTGGTCCCGAGGGGTTGGTGGGGAGTCACTGACTCCTCCCTCGGGTGTCCCCACACTGATTCTTGGCAGGAGCAGGGACTCCTGTGTGTCTCCCAGGTGTGCTTCCCCAGATGACCTGACCCCGACCTCTCCCAGCATGGTCCTCACCTCCCTGAGAGGTCCGAGAAGAGGGTGAGGAGCCAGCACGTCCTCGTCCATGGCCACGTCTCCATCCACCCCCTCAGCCCCCGGCAAGATCCCAAAGGGCTGGTAGTAGGGACGGGCCACTCTGTCCTGGGGTGGGGATGCCCTCAGGCCCACAGGACGCTAATCTTCTTTCTTCCTGCCAGGGCCTGCGCTTCTTCCAGGTCCCCAACGTGAGACAGAAGCCATGTGCCCCTCAGACCAAGACCTCAGCTCCCCGAGGACTCCCGCCTTCTGGCCCATGAGACGAGCGAGCATGCGTGCCAGGTTGGGCCCCCGCTGACCGATCCTCCCTGGTTTGGGCACTGCCAGACTCCGGTGCCCTGGCTTCTTTGCTGAGATGGGGTGGAGGGGGTATGGCCAGTCCTCCCCCAGGGTCCTCACCCTATCAACCGGACCCGTGCCCCGCCCCCCCCGACCCCGCACTCCACCCTCACACACACACACACAGGCCCGCCCCACCCCAGGCCCGCTCCTTCTCACCACAGGCCCTCAGGCTCTAACAGCCAGATGTGGACCCCCGGACAGGAGGCATGGGCTCCTCCTCCACAAGGGTCCTCCTCCATGGCCTGTCCGTACTGCGGCCCAGTCAGTCCTCCCTCTGGTCCTCCCCTTCCTTCCTGGGAGGACCGGGCTCAGCCTGGGCGACCCTGAAGCCTGCTCCTTCCACCCAGACCCCAGGCTCTAGGAAACGTGGCTGGGAAGTCAGGGCACACCCTAGGTGACCATCCGGCCCTGGGGCCTCCTGGGACCTAATCTGTTCGCTGTCCCCAATCCCGCAGTCCTCCTTCCGGTCCTCATATTTTCACCCAGCAACACGTGGGCCACCGCCCCCCACCCGCATACTCGAGGCAGTGCTCCATCCAAACGGCCAGGGGTTCTCGGAGGCCCTGAGGCCAAAGTGGCCACGCACTGTGTGGTCTCTTCCATCCCAGGAGTCTCCCGTGGCTGAATCAGGCCCGCAGTCCTGCGGGCTCCCTGGGGAGTCCCTTGGGGGTCCTCGCTTCGAGCCCTGGCAGGTCCTAGGCCACTCTGGCTGCTGTCCCCAAGCTGGTCTGCCATCACCAAGGCCCTCCCTGCCCTGAGCCAACCAGGGTAAGTCTGTGGCCAACACGTGCGGCCACGAAGCCCAGGGCTTCCCAAGGCTGAGATGGGGCGTCCAGGTCTCTCGGGCCTTCTTCTGATCTCCACCAGGACTCCCTGGGTGCCTATGCCTCTGCCTGTCCCTACTGCCTGTGGATCGGCTCCAGGGCACCGGGGCATCCCGTGTCTGGGACACCCGGATGGGCGAGTGGGGGACACACAAGCGCACGCATGAACACAATCGGGGTGTCCCCGTCCTCCACTCAGGCCTCTAGGGACTGACTCTGGGCTGGGGTCCAGGGTCTCTCAGTCCTCCCTCTGCAACTTCAGCGTAAACCCCAATAGGACCTGGGCCTGCCCCTCTGTCCCCTGAGCGAGGCCCTGCTCCTTCGATCCACCAAGGACCCCAGGTTCTCGGGAGACCCAGATGCAGAAGTCCGCCGCACTGGCCACGTGTCCCCATCCCGCCCAGCGGGGGCTTCTAGACTGACATCATGGGTGGGCTTCTGCGGGGCTCCCCTCTGTCCTCCCACAGGGTTTATCCCTGGCCTCCCCAAGCCACCCCCGCCACGGGGTGACCAGGGCCCTCCCCTCTGCCCACCTGAGCATCTGCTCCTTTCATCAGGGCCTCACCTCAGTCTCTCTGAGACACGGACTCAGAAGTCCAGACTCACCACGTGTTCCAATCAGCCCCCCTCCCCCCAATGGACCTTCCCTGACTGACGCTGTGCTGGGGTCCAGGGTCCTTCACTCCTCCCTCTGCATCCTCACCATAAAGTCCAGCAGGACATGAGGTCTCCCCTCTGCCCAACGAGGGAGGCCCTTCTCCTTCTGCCAAGGCATCCAGCATCTTTGAGACCCGGATGCGGAAGTCAGGACTCACCACATTTTCCCATCACCGCCCCCCCGCCACGGACCTTCCCAGACTGAGGCTGGGCGG
Organism: Zalophus californianus; assembly: GCF_009762305.2. Taxonomy (NCBI): domain Eukaryota; kingdom Metazoa; phylum Chordata; class Mammalia; order Carnivora; family Otariidae; genus Zalophus; species Zalophus californianus. The sequence goes on along the minus strand of NC_045604.1, from coordinate 114,211,177 downwards.
GGGTCCAGGGTCCCGCAGTCCTCCCTCTGCATCCTCAGCGTGAAGCCCAGCAGGACTAGGGCCCACCCCTCTGCCCACCCAAGGGAGATCCAGCAATTGCACTACTGGGTATTTACCACAAAGATACAAATGTAGGGACCCGAAGGGGTACGTGCACCCCAATGTTTATAGCAGCAGTGTCCACAATAGCCAAACTGTGGAAAGAGCTAAGGTGACCATCGACAGCTGAATGGATAAAGAAGATGTGGTATATATACACAATGGAATATTATGCAGCCATCAAAAGGAATGAGAGCTTGCCATTTGCAATGACGTGGCTGGAACGGGAGGGTGTTATGCTGAGTGAAATAAGTCAATCAGAGAAAGACATGTATGATATGACCTCACTGATATGAGGGATTCTTAATCTCAGGAAACAAACTGAGTGTTGCTGGAGTGGTAGGGGTGTGGGAGGGAGGGGGTGGCTGGGTGATAGGCATTGGATAGGGTATGTGCTATGGTGAGCGCTGTGAATTGTACAAGACTGTTGAATCACAGATCTGTACCTCTGAAACAAATAATGCAATATATGTTAAGAAAAAAAGAAGAAGATAGCAGGAGGGGAAGAATGAAGGGGAGTAAATCGCAGGGGGAGATGAACCATGAGAGACGATGGACTCTGAAAAACAAACTGAGGGTTCTAGAGGGGAGGGGGTGGGGGGATGGGTTAGCCTGGTGATGGGTATTAAAGAGGGCACGTTCTGCTTGGAGCACTGGGTTTTATGCAAAAACAATGAATCATGGAACACTACATCAAAAACTAATGATGTAATGTATGGTGATTAAAATAACTATAAAAAATAATAATAATAAAAATCCCACCTCTTGGAACTCCAAGCTGTTAGGACAAAGCCATAGAAACCACACCCACAACTTAATAAAGGACAGGCATCCGGTTAGCCAGATGTTGCAGATCACCACCACTCTCACGAAGTCACTCCACAGTCAACTCAGGATCTGTGCTCTCCCCAGAATTACGAGGTGCGCCACTTTCTTCCAATACTCCATCCTTAGAACAAAACCTTTAACTGTCCTCGTCTGTCCTGTGTGCAGGCTCACAGTGAGCCCTGCAAAAGCCAGACACCTTCTTGAGAGCACTCAGCCTCTCACGCCTATCCTAGCAGATCGGGTTGCTGTTCTCCCTGACTTCTGTACCAACTAGAAAATACTTTGAACAAGTCTTGTCATATTCCATGCAAAAGGCATATTCTTCATCTACAACATTATTGACTATGAAACACCACAGATTCCTTGCACCTTCTTGAACCTGGGTAAATTTTAGATACAGGTTGGCCAGAGCTATTAACCCCAATCCCCATACCCCCCCAACACACACCCCTACCTTCTGCATTCCAGACCAGTTTCCATCAACTTTGCTCATTCTCAGCCATTGTCTCTGCAGAAGAGTAGAGTAGTACTGAGATGCCGGGACTGAGGTGCTAGGTACTAAGCCAGCACCTTGGACCCACTAGCTACCAGAAATCAATACTCATTTTATCAACAGATGCATCACAGAAGACATTGCCACCATAGCAATTAGAAAAGTCATTACAACAGAGGACCTAACAACCTGTACCAGTCACCACGGCCCCACTCCCTGGCTCCAAGGATTGGCTCCTCCATGGGCATGTGACCTGGTCCCAGCCAGGGAGGTAACAGAAACCTTGGGTCTCAGCCTTCAGAGCAAAGCATGGGGTGGACCGCCCAGTATAGGGGCTTTTCCATCACGACTGCAGAAGTGACCTAGGCCAGGCCAGTCCCAGCGCCACAGAGGGCCCAGGAGGCCAGGGGCTCAAAAACATTGCTGAGGGCTGAATCAAACTCATCCTGAAGCCCACACGTGCCAGGTCCTCCACTGACTCATGAAAACCTTAAACATATTCATGATCTTGGCCTGAACAAGATGACCATCTGCATGGTATATACCCCCAAGATACACCCACTAGGCAATGGGGACATATTCAGGCAAACAATACCTACGTGTACTTCAACCACAGACAAACATCTTGTGGGAAGCTAGAGGCATACAGAGAAATGCGGGGGAATTCCTGAGGCCTTAATTGTTAGTCAGTCTTGGCTATCACCTTTCCTTTCAAGTTTAAGGGCCGGGGTCAGGCAGGATAGATCCCAGTGTATGCCCACGCTGCCCTTTGAAAATAAGAGCCCCCTCCGCCATCGTCCATCAGGTGGCAAACCTGGGGTGTGGGAAACTGCCATCCATGGGCCAAATGTGGCCTCCCCCTGTATTCTGTAAATAAAGTGCGGCTGGAACATTAGTTATGGACGGTCTGTGGCTGCTTTCAAGCCCCAATGCAAGAGTGGAGTCACTGTCAGGGAGACCACGTGGATTGCAACACATAACAGAAAATCCTTACAGAAGATTTTACAGAAAAGTCTGTGCCGATCCCTTTTCTAAAACGTAATATTATCATGTCACTCCTTTGAGCAGAACGTAGTGTTTTCTGGGGAAAAACTAATTTCTTTACCCGCGTAGGCAAGGACTTCCCTCATTTTAGCCAGAACTCCATATACACCCTCCTCTATTTCTACCTTTAATGGCACATCTACATACCTGCAGCCCAATGGGAATTCACTGTAGTTTACATGGCAGTGATGCTCAGAAACGGAGGTGCAAGTGTGAACGTGTGAGTGTGAGCGTGTGTTGACTCTGTTAGCCATGGTATGCAAGTAGAACACAATACAGTAGCATGCTTTTGTCTCATAGGGACGGCCACGTTATGTGGTTACATAATGATATCAGAAAGAATCCACCTTCATAGAACAAACTTCATCTAGGAAGACTCTCAAATCCCTTGTCCTGGGCACTATGCTCCACCGAGGCTGGGGGCACACAGAGGGACAGAGACTCACGCTGCCCATCAGGGTTTTGTTGGGTACCTGCTATCCCAGGAGAAAAGATCCCGAAACCATTCATCTACCTGTCATCCAGCCAGGCAGCTGTGAGAGAGACCTACTCCGACAGGAAGGGCAGACCGAGAAACAACACATGACAGCATGCTGTGACAAGTGCCACTGCAGGGGACGGTCAGGAGGACTGGGGTGTGCAGGGTTGGCCAGAGAAGGGGGCAGGGGGACCGGGAATGCTCCCGGATGATGGTCAAGGCTGTGTCACTACAGGGGACGGTCAGGAGGACTGGGGTGTGCAGGGTTGGCCAGAGCAGGGGCAGGGGGACCGGGAATGCTCCAGGAGGATGATCACAGCTTGTCATTACTTGGGAATCTCAGGAGGACTGGGTGTGCAGGGTTGGCCAGAGCAGGGGCAGTGGGACGAGGAATGCTCCAGGAGGATGTCACAGTTGTGTCCTTGTGTGGCTACACGTGTTAGTGTGACTGGGCTTTGGCCACACAGGAAATGATGGGGGGGGAGGTGTCGCTGAACTCTCTTCTGTAAGGTAAAAGATGAGTAATGAGATTTCTTTTAGTACGATTTCATTTTACATGCTTTTATGAGCCCCTAAAGCTAGTTGTGTATGACATGAGGTAGGTAGTTTGCCATTTCTTTCAAGTCTGCGGTACCAGGCACACAGCACACTTGATATTTATTTTTGTTGCTTTTATAATATGATGACTTTTCCTGCTTTTATCTCCGACCCAATGACAGGGAACAAAGACAACACAGATCTGCACACTTTGAAATATCAACAGAAACCTGCAAACCCAGGGTCTCATAGGAGCTAAAGTTTAAGGACCAGGGTGACAAAAAGGGGAGGCAGATAGCAAGTAACCAAAGGAAGATGTCATGTGTCTGTGAGCTGGCCACCTTCTCCACCTGTCGGAAGGAAGCCATGCCTGAGAGGAGGGAGCCACACCTGGGCCTGGTCCCTCTGGGCTGCCCTTGAGCCTAGAAGAGGATGTGCTGAGCTGGGGGTGGGTGCAGTGGGGAGATGGGCAGCTGGCCACAGATGCTACCTGCCAAGTACCTGTAGGAGCAGCTCCCGGTCCTCAGCTAAGGTGAAGCAATAATTATGTTTAGTTACATAATTATCATGACAGGAAAGATGATCAGTGCTTTGAGTGACTATCTTCTCTCCCGTTTTATTTTTTAAAATCACTTTATGGAGTTACAACTGACATACAAAAAGCTGTGCATAATTAATGTATTCAAATTGACCCTGACCCTAACCCTAATGTCTAGTTAGGTTATACACAATTTAGAATATAGCTTAATTGTGGTGCTGGGAAATAAATATTTTGCTTTTGTCTGCCGGGCTGGGCTCAGTTTTTATGTTTATTTTAGAAGACAACTGTTGCATCAATATATTGTTTCTTGGCATTGTTCAACATAGGTAATGCGTGCACTCCTTGTGTACACATAATCATATTTAAGTTTTTTTGCAAAACATAAAGCTTTCAGATGTAAAAAAAAAAGAATATGGCTTCTAAATTATATGATGGTTTTTAGGAGCTGGGGAATCCAGGGACCAACCTACTCTATCTTATTCTCCCTTGAATTTGATAGGTTTTTAACACATTCTGCCACGTGCTATCTAGACAACGGCCACACGAGGGCAACATTGAGTAAACATTAGGGCAAACCGGCCAGAAAGCCAATTCTTCCTTCATCCTGTAAAACCTTGTTCATTCACTGTTTACAGATCATTCTATAGATAATTAATAGTGTGACTTCGTTGAATTTAAAAAAAACTAATTCTTTGAAACTGTTAATATAATATGTTTTTAAAAATCTTGGAGTGGTGAGCAGATGAAGATCCAGGGGCTGGGAAAAGGCTGCTACTATTGAATATGTTCAGATCTAATTAGGAAACAAGCATGAATTATAGTCCACTTATTTCACAAAGCGTTTGTGTCAACTAACAGTATTGAACCCACACAAAATAGTGCAGGTCAGAAGAAAACAAAATAAGAATCAACAGCCTCAAGAGGCAGAGAAAGAGCCATACCCAGGAGCAAAGAAGACAGACCACGGAGGCTAGGCTCAGGCTGACAGTTCTGTAGTAGAAGGGTGTGTTAACCCCTTCATTATAGTTTGGAGGTTAACGGAAAAGAGCATGAAAAATAACGAAAGTCACTATCCCTTCTCAGTGAATTTGCAGCATAAAAAGAGGTACATTTTAACATCAAAATTAAGGGGAAGAGTAAAACTGTGGAAACTTCACAGGGAATGAAAATAAGGTGCTATCAGCATAAAAGAACTATCTTATATAACAGATGTTGTTTGTAATCCACATGGTAACAACAAAACAAAACTCTAGAGTCCCAAAACAAGAAAAGGGGGAGACCAAACGCACTGTGGAAAACCAGCACTTCACAAAGGTAGACAGAAACGGGGGGGGGGGGGGAGAATAAGCAAGGGGCTACAAAACAATCAAAGGTAAGACATAAGGGGGCAGTACTGTGTTCTTCCATATCAATAATCACTCTAAATATTAAAAATTGAATTCACCAATCAATAGGCAGAGTGGTTCCATGGATTAAAACACGAGAACCAACAGCAGCAGAACAGGCATTCTCCTCAAGTGCACGTGGGACTTTCTCCAGAAAGGACTGCACCATAGGACACGCAACAACTCAGCTCATTTAACAAGACTGAAAGCATACCCACTGTCTTTTCTGACCACAATGGTATGGAAAGAGAAATCAGAAAAAAGGAAAGCTGGAAAATCCACTAATATGTGGAAACTAAACAAGACACTTCCGAACGATCAACGGGTCAGTGAAGAAATCAAAAGGAAAATAAAAAATTACCTCAAAATAAATGAAAATGGAAAGACAACATTTCAAAACATACAGAAGGCAGCAACAGCAGCTCTGATAGTTTAAAGTGATAAGTGTGTATATTAAGAAATTGGGGGGGCGGAGAAAGATGGCGGAGGAGTAGGAGAACTAGATTTCGTCTGGTCTCAGGAATTCAGCTGAATAGGGATCAAACCATTCTGAACACCTACGAACTCAACAGGAGATCAAAGAGGAGAGTAGCAACAACTCTCTGAACAGAGAAGCGACCACTTACTGGAAGGTAGGACGTGCGGAGAAGTGAATCCGAGGCGATATTCGGGAGGATACACCGCGGGGGAGGGGCCTCCGCCGGCCGCTTCTGGCAAGTGCTAGAGCCACGGAGCACAAAATCGGACCTTTTAGAAGTCGGCTCCGCTGAGGGACGTCGCTCCAGTGGCTAAGCGGGGGTGGAACCCTCGTGGGACAGTGGGGTCTCAGGACCCTTGGGGTCACAGAGAGACCGGGGGTGCCTGAGTGCGCCAGAGCTCCCAGGTATCAGAGCGGGGAAGCCGGCTGCAGAGACGGAGCTGAGGCGCAGGCTCTCAGCTTGGGGTTGCCATAAACTGTGATCCGCGGCCCAGTTGGGCCACTGCGCCTCCAGCAGGGACCCAACAGGTGGCAGAACCGGAAGATTCCCCTTCCTTCCCGGGGAGGAGCAGCACGGAAGTGCACTGCAGGGATCTGCTGAGTTTGGAGACTCCACACGGGGTCGGGTGCCACAGATACAAATGCTCGGTCACAGGCCGGGTGAGCACGGAGAGCGGCCGGAGACCAGGGACAAGGGAGTGACTGCTATTCTCTGGGGCGCACTGAGGAGCGGGGCCCCGAGTTCTCAGCTCCTCCGGCTGGAGAATGGGAGGCCACCATTTTTGCCCTGGTCCTCCAAGGCTGTACAGAGAGCTTCCAGGGAACAAAAGCTCCTGAGATCAAACCCGAGCAGCTTGCTTAGCCCGGACCGACAAGGGCGGGGCAATTCAGCCTCCGGCAAAGACATTTGGAAACCACGGCAACAGGCCCCTCCCCAAAAAGATCAGCACGAACAGGCAGCAAGCCAAGACCAAGTTTACCGATCAAGGAGAACGGGAGAACTCCAGCGCTAGGGGAATACTGCACATAGAATTCATGGCTTTTTTTTTACCATGATTCATTAGTTCATCAAAGTTAATTTTTGTTAACTGTTTGTTTTTCTTTTTCTTTTTCCCTTTTCAACCAACATCTTATCAATCTCTTAAAAAAAAAAACATTTTTTATTTTTCATTTTTAGAGTCATATTTTATCCCTTCATAGTAGTTACCCTTATTTTTGGCATATATATATAAGTTGTTCTCTCTTTAAAATTTTGAGATACAATTTCTTCTAACAGATAAAAATATACCGTAAATGACTAGTGTATGGTTCTGTTCTAGTCTCCTGCCTGATTACATTCTCTCCCTTTTTTTTCTTTTTTTTTTAAATCTTCCTTCTTTTTTCAAACAACTTCTTATCTTATCAAGTCCTTTTATAAAATCTTTTATAATTTTCATCTTTACAGTCATCTTCTATCCCTTCATTCTATCAACCCTTATTTTGTACATATATGTCTTTCTTCATTTAAAATTTTAGGAGGCACTTTTTTCTAACAGACCAAAATACGCACAAAACCTAGTGTGTGGCACTGATCTATGCACTAGCCTGATCATATTTGATCACATTCTGCTTTTTTTGTATTGTTCTGTTTTTGTCTTTATCTTTTTTTTTCTTTTTTTTTTCTCTTTCTTTTTTCTTTCTTTCCCTTTCTTTTCCTATGGTTTCAGGTCTTTTCTGATTTGTATACAGTATATTTGCTGGGGACGTTGTAAACCTGTTAGCATTTTGTTCTCTCATTCATCTATTCTCCTCTGGACAAAATGACAAGCCGAAAGAAATCACCTCAGCAAAAAGAACAAGAGGTAGTACCGTCAGCCAGGGACCTAGTCAATACGGACATTAGTACGATGTCAGACCTAGAGTTCAGAATCATGACGTTAAAGATACTAGCTGGGCTTAAAAAAGCGTGGAAGTTATTAGAGAAAGCATTTCTGGAGAAATAAAAGAACTAAAATCTAACCAAGTCAAAATCAAAAAGGCTATTGATGAGGTGCAATCAAAAATGGGGGCACTAACTGCTAGGATAAATGAGGCAGAAGAGAGAATCAGCGATATAGAAGACCAAATGATGGAAAGTAAAGAGGCTGAGAAAAAGAGGGAGAAACAACTACAGGATCACGAGGGCAGAATTCGAGAGATAAGTGATTCGGTAAGACGAAACAGCATTAGAATAATTGGGATTCCAGAAGAAGAAGAAAGAGAGAGAGGGGCGGAAGGTATATTGGAGCAAATAATGGCAGAGAACTTCCCTAATGTGAGGAAGGAAACAGGCATCAAAATCCAGGAGGCACAGAGAACCCCTCTCAAAATCAATAAAAATAGGTCAACACCCCGACATCTAATAGTAAAACTTACGAGTCTCAGAGACAAAGAGAAAATCCTGAAAGCAGCTCGGGAGAAGAGATATGTAACCTACAATGGTAAAAATATTAGATTGGCAACAGACCTATCCACAGAGACCTGGCAGGCCAGAAAGGACTGGCAAGATATCGTCAGAGCACTAAAAGAGAAAAATATGCAGCCAAGAATACTATATCCAGCTAGGCTGTCATCGAAAATAGAAGGAGAGATTAAAAGCTTCCAGAACAAACAAAAACTAAAGGAATTTGCAAACACGAAACCACCCCTCCAAGAATTATTGAGAGGGGTCCTCTAAGCAAAGAGAGAGCCTAAAAGCAGCAAAGATCAGAAAGGAACACAGACAACATACAGTAACAGTCACCTTACAGGCAATAGAATGGCACTAAATTCATACCTTTCAATAGTTACCCTGAATGTAAATGGGCTAAATGCCCCAATCAAAAGACACAGGCTATCAGATTGGATTCAAAAACAAGACCCATCCATATGCTGTCTGCAAGAGACTCATTTTAGACCCAAAGTCACCCCCAGATTGAAAGTGAGGGGGTGGAAAACCATTTAGCATGCTAATGGACACCAAAAGAAAGGTGGGGTGGCAATCCTTATATCAGACAAACTAGATTTTAAAACAAAGACTGTAGTAAGAGATGAGGAAGGACACTATATCGTACTTAAAGGGTCTATCCAACAAGAAGATCTAACAATTGTAAATATCTATGCCCCGAACATGGGAGCAGCCAATTATATAAGGCAATTAATAACAAAAGCAAAGAAACACATTGACAACAAGACAATAATAGTGGGGGACTTTAACACCCCCCTGACTGAAATGGACAGATCATCTAAGCAAAAGATCAACAAGGAAATAAAGACTTTAAATGACACACTGGACCAAATGGACTTCACAGACATATTCAGAACATTCCATCCCAAAGCAACGGAATACACATTCTTCTCTAGTGCCCATGGAACATTCTCCAGAATTGATCACATCCTAGGTCACAAATCAGGTCTCAAACGGTACCAAAAGATTGGGATCATTCCCTGCATATTTTCAGACAACAATGCCTTGAAAGTAGAACTCAATCACAAGAGGAAAGTCGGAAAGAACTCAAATACATGGAGGCTAAAGAGCATCCTACTAAAGAATGAATGGGTCAACCAGGAAATTAAAGAAGAATTAAAAAAATTCATGGAAACCAATGAAAATGAAAACACAACTGTCCAAAATATTTGGGATACAGCAAAGGCAGTCCTGAAAGGAAAGTATATAGCAATACAAGCCTTTCTCAAGAAACAAGAAAGATCTCAAATACACAATCTAACCCTACACCAAAAGGACCTGGAGAAAGAACAGCAAAGAAAGCCTAAACCCAGCAGGAGAAGAGAAATCATAAAGATCAGAGCAGAAATCAATGAACTAGAAAGCAAAAGAACAGTAGAACAGATCAACGAAACTAGGAGCTGGTTCTTTGAAAGAATTAACAAGATTGAAAAAACCCTGGCCAGACTGATCAAAAAGAAAAAAGAAATGACCCAAATCAACATAATCATGAATGAAAGAGGAGAGATCACAACCAACACCAAAGAAATACAAACAATTATAAGAACATATGATGAGCAACTCTATGCCAGCAAATTAGATAACCTGGAAGAAATGGGTGCATTCCTAGAGATGTATCAACTACCAAAACTGAACCAGGAAGAAATAGAAAACCTGAACAGACCTATAACCACTAAGGAAATTGAAGCAGTCATCAAAAATCTCCCAAGAAACAAAAGCCCAGGGCCAGATGGCTTCCCAGGGGAATTCTATCAGACATTTCAAGAAGAATTAATACCTATTCTCCTGAAACTGTTCCAAAAAATAGAAATGGAAGGGAAACTTCCGAACTCATTTTATGAGGCCACCATTACCTTGATCCCAAAACCAGACAAAGATCCCATCAAAAAGGAGAATTACAGACTAATATCATTGAGGAACATGGATGCAAAAATTCTCACCAAAATACTAGCCAATAGCATCCAACAGTACATTAAAAGGATTATTCACCACGACCAAGTGGGATTTATCCCTGGGCTGCAAGGCTGGTTCAACATCCGCAAATCAATCAACGTGATACAATACATTAACAAAAGAAAGAACAAGAATCATATGATCCTCTCAATAGATGCAGAAAAAGCATTTGACAAAGTACAGCATCCTTTCTTGATCAAAACTCTTCAGAGTATAGGGATAGTGGGTACATACCTCAATATCATAAAAGCCATCTACGAAAAACCTACAGCGAATATCATTCTCAATGGGGAAAAGCTGAGAGCCTTTCCCCTAAGGTCAGGAACGCAGCAGGGATGTCCACTCTCACCCCTGCTATTCAACATAGTATCAGAAGTCCTAGCCACAGCAATCAGACAACAAAAAGAAATCAAAGGCATCCAAATCGGCAAAGAGGAAGTCAAACTCTCACTCTTTGCAGATGATATGATACTGTATGTGGAAAACCCAAAAGACTCCACCCCAAAACTGCTAGAACTCATACAGGAATTCAGTCAAGTAGCAGGCTATAAAATCAATGCACAGAAATCAGTGGCATTCCTATACACCAACAACAAGACAGAAGAGAGACAAATCAAGGAGTCGATCCCATTCACAACTGCACCCAAAACCATAAGATACCTAGGAATAAATTTAACAAAAGAGGCAAAGGATCTGTACCCAGAAAACTATAAAATACTCAGGAAAGCAATTGAAGAAGACACAAAGAAATGGAAAAACGTTCCATGCTCATGGATTGGGAGAACCAACATTGTGAAGATCTTAATGCTACCTAGAGCAATCTACACATTCAATGCAATCCCCATCAAAATACCATCCACTTTTCTCAAAGACATGGAACAAATAATCCTAAAATTTGTATGGAACCAGAAGAGACCCCGAATAGCCAGAGGAATCTTGAAAAAGAAAAGCAAAGCTGGCGGCATCACAATTCTGAACTTCCAGCTCTATTACAAAGCTGTCATCATCAAGACAGTATGGTACTGGCACAAAAACAGACACATAGATCAATGGAACAGAATCGAGAGCCCAGAAATGGACCCTCAACTCTATGGTCAACTCATCTTTGACAAAGCAGGAAAGAATGTCCAATGAAAAAAAGACAGTCTCTTCAAGAAATGGTGTTGGGAAAATTGGACAGCCACATGCAGAAGAATGAAACTGGACCATTTCCTTACACCACACACAAAATTAGACTCCAAATGGTGGAAAGACCTAACCGTGAGACAGGAGTCCATCCAAATCCTAAAGGAGAACACAGGTAGCAACCTCTTCGACCTCAGCCGCAGCAACTTCTTCCTAGAAACATCGCCAAAGGCACAGGAAGCCAGGGCAAAAATGAACTATTGGGATTTCATCAAGATAAAAAGCTTTTGCACAGCAAAAGAAACAGTCCACAAAACCAAAAGACAACCGACAGAATGGGAGAAAATATTTGCAAATGACCTATCAGATAAAGGGCTAGTATCCAAAATCTATAAAGAACTTATCAAACTCAACACCCAAAGAACAAATAATCCAATCAAGAAATGGGCAGAAGACATGAACAGACATTTTTCCAAAGAAGACAACCAAATGGCCAACAGGCACATGAAAATTGCTCAACATCACTCGGCATCAGGGAAATCCAAATCAAAACCTCAATGAGATACCACCTCACACCAGTCAGAATGGCTAAAATTAACAAGTTAGGGAACGACAGATGTTGGCGGGGATGTGGAGAAAGGGGAACCCTCCTACACTGTTGGGGGGAATGCAAGCTGGTGCAACCCCCCTGGAAAACAGTATGGAGGTTCCTCAAACAGTTGAAATTAGAGCTACCATTCGATCCAGCAATTGCACTACTGGGTATTTACCACAAAGATACAAATGTAGGGACCCGAAGGGGTACGTGCACCCCAATGTTTATAGCAGCAATGTCCACCATAGCCAAACTGTGGAAAGAGCCAAGATGTCCATCGACAGATGAATGGATAAAGAAGAAGTGGTATATATACACAATGGAATATTATGTAGCCATCAAAAGGAATGAGATCTTGCCATTTGCAACGACGTGGATGGAACTGGAGGGTGTTATGCTGAGTGAAATAAGTCAATCAGAGAAAGACATATATCATATGACCTCACTGATATGAGGAATTCTTAATCTCAGGAATAAACTGAGGGTTGCTGGAGTGGTCGGGGGTGGGAGGGATGGGGTGGCTGGGTGATAGACATTGGGGAAGATATGCTACGGTGAGCGCTGTGAATTGTGCAAGACTGTTGAATCACAGATCTGTACTTCTGAAACAAATAACGCAACACATGTTAAGAAAAAAGAAAAAGAAGAAGATAGCAGGAGAGGAAGAATTGAAGGGGAGTAAGTCAGAGGGGGAGACAAACCAAGAGAGATGATGGACTATGAAAAACAAACTGTGGTTTCTAGAGGGGAGGACGGTAGGGGGATGGGTTAGCCTGTTGATGGGTATTAAAGAGGGCACATTCTGCATGGAGCACTGGGTGTTATGAACAAACAATGAATCATGGAACACTGCACCAAAAACTAATGATGTAATATATGGTGATTAACATAACAATAAAAAATTTAAAAAAAAAGAAATTGGAAAGACCTCAAATAAGCAACCTATCTTTCCATCTCAAGGGACTGGAAAAACAACAACAAATTAAGCCCAAAGTTAGCAGAAGGAAGGAAACAATACAGCCCAGAGCAGAAATAAATGAAATGGGAATGATAAAAAAAAAAAAACAACCGAAAGCATTGATGAACCTGAGAACTGGTTCTATGAATAAGATAAACAAAATCAACAAACCTTTAGTTAGACTAAGAAAAAAAAAAAAAAAGACTCAAATAAGGGTGCCTGGGTGGCTCCGTCGTTAAGTGTCTGCCTTCGGGTCAGGTCATGATCCCAGGGTCCTGGGATCGAGTCCCACATTGGGCTCCCTGCTCAGCGGGAAGCCTGCTTCTCCCTCTCCCACTCACACTGCTTGTATTCCTGCTCTCGCTATGTCTCTCTCTGTCAAATAAATAAATAAAATCTTAAAAAAAAGACTCAAATAAAATTAAGAGTGAAAAAGGAGACATTAGGGGCGCTTGGGTGGCTCAGTCAGTTAAGCGTCTGCCTTCAGCCCAGGTCATGAATCCGTGGTCCTGTGATTGAGTCCCATGTCAGGTTCCTTGCTCAGCACGGAGTCTGCTTGTCTCTCTCCCTCTCCTCTTGTTCCTCCCCCTGCTTGTGCTCTCTCTCTCTCTCTCAAATAAATAAATAAAATATTTTTTTAAAAAAAGAAAACGAAAGAAATTACAACTGAGACTGCAGAAAAGGGGGATTGTGAAACTAAACAATTACAAGCCAAAATCTCAGATAACTTAGAATAAACAGATCCATTCCTAGAAACAAGCAACCTACCAAACTGAATCAGGAATAAATTAAAAATCTGAACAGACCAATAGAGACTAAAGAGATTGAATCAGGAATCAAAAACCTCCCAACACAGGGGGCGCCTGGGTGGCTCAGTCGTTAAGCGTCTGCCTTCGGCTCAGGTCATGATCCCAGAGTCCTGGGATCGAGCCCCACATCGGGCTCCCTGCTCTGCGGGAAGCCTGCTTCGCTTCTCCCTCTCCCACTCCTCCTGCTTGTGTTCCCTCTCTCACTCTGTCTCTCTCTGTCAAATAAATAAAATAAAATCTTAAAAAAAAAAAAAAACCTCCCAACACAGAAACCTCCCCCAGGACAAGACAGCTTCACTGGAGATTCTATCAGACAGTCAAAGAAGAATTAACCCCTGTTCTTCTCAAACTCTTCCAAAAAATTGAGGAGGAGGGAATACTTCCAAAATAAGCTTGTGAGGCTGCCATTTCCCTGATACCAAAGCCAAAGAAGGACTCCACAAGAAAAAAACCTACAGACCAATATTTCTGATGAATCCAGATGCAAAAACTCTTAACAACATATTAGCAAACTGAATTCAAGAACACATAAAAAGGATTATACATCATGAGCAAGTAGGATTTATCCCTGAAATGCAAGGATCATTAAACATACACAAATCAATAAATGTGATACATCACATTAATAAAATGAAAGGAAAAAATCACATGATCATCTGAATAGATGCAGAAAAAGCACTTGACAAAATACATCATTTAATAAAAACCCTTAGCAGATCCGGTATAGAAGGAACGTACCTCAATGTATTAGAGGCTATACGTTATGAGCCCATGGCTAACAGTATACTCGCTGGTGAAAAATTGAAAGCTTTTACTCAAGGAGCAGGAACAAGATGTGGATGCCCACACACACCACTCTTATTCAGTTTGGTATTAGAAGTCCTTGCCAAAGCAATCAGGCAAGACAAAGAAACAACAGGCATCCAAATCAGGAAGGAAGAAGTGAATCTGTCACTGTTTGCATATAATACGATTTGGTATATAGAAAATCTAAAAGGCTGTTAGAGTTCAGTCAAGTTGCAGGATACAGAATCAACTTATGCAAATTATTTACATTCCTATACACTAAGAATGAAACATCTGAAAACGAAATAAAGAAAACTACCCCATTCAAAATAGCATCAAAAACAATAAAATATTAGGAATAAATTTAACCAAGGATGTGAAAGTCCTGTACACTGAACTAGAAGACTTTGCTGAAAGAATTCAAAGAAATGCAAAGACAAACAAATGGAAAGACATCCTCTGTTCATGGATCAGAAGAATTTATATTGTTAAAATGTCCTTCCTGAGGAAAAAAGAACAAAGCCATAGTTACCACACTTCCTGACTTCAAACTATACTACAAAGCTTCAGGAATAAAAACAGTATGTTACTGAGAGGAGGAGCAAGATGGCAGAGCAGTAGGACACCTAAATTTCATCTAGTCACAGGCATTCAGCTATATGGGGATCAAACCATTCTGAACACCTACAAACTCAACAGGAGATGAAAGAGAAGAATAGTAACAACTCTCTGAACAGAAAAGCGACCACTTTCTGGAAGGTAGGATGTGCAGAGAAGTGAATCCGAGGTGATATTTGGGACAATAGATGGTAGGGGAGGGGGCATCCTTCAGGCACTACTAGCAAGTGATAGAGCAGTGGAGCACAAAATCGGAACTTTTAGAAGTCAGCTCTACTTAGGGATGTCACTCCAGTGGCTAAGAGGAGGGTGGAGCCCTCGCTGGGACAGTGTGGTCTCAGGACCCTCGGGGTCACAGAAAGACCAGGGGTGCCTGAGTGCAGAGAGCTCCCAGGTATCGGAGCGGGGAAGCTAGCTGCAGAGACAGAGCCAAGGAGTGGGCTCTCAGCTAGGGGTTGCCATAAAATGTGATCCACAGCACAGTCAGGCCGCTGCTCCTCCAGCAAGGACCTAACAAGTGGCAGATGCGCGGAGACTCCCCTTCCTCCCCCAGGAGGAGAAGCGCAGGAGCACAATGCAGGAATCTGCTGGGTTTGGAGACGCCACAAGGGGTTGTGTGCCAGAGATAGAAATGCTACACTGGTTCACAGGCCGGGTGAGCACAGAGTGAGGCCAGAACCTGGGGAGAGAGGAGTGATTGACTGCTTTTTCCTGGGGGCTCACTGAGGAGTGGGGCCCCAATTTCTCAGCTCCTCTGGGGTGGAGATTGGGAGACTGCCATTTTCACTCTCATCCTCCAAAGCTGTACTGAGAGCTTGCAGGGAGCAAAAGCTCCCGAGAGCAAACCCGAGTAGATTCCTTAGCCCGAACCGGCAAGGGCAGGGCAGTTCCGCCTCCAGCAAAGACATTTGGGAACCACGGCAACAGGCCCCTCCCCCAGAAG
Organism: Zalophus californianus; assembly: GCF_009762305.2. Classification (NCBI taxonomy): domain Eukaryota; kingdom Metazoa; phylum Chordata; class Mammalia; order Carnivora; family Otariidae; genus Zalophus; species Zalophus californianus. The sequence goes on along the minus strand of NC_045604.1, from coordinate 114,195,043 downwards.
ATCAGCAAGAACAGCCAGCCAAGACCAAGTTTACCGATCAATGAGAATGGCAGAACTCCAGCACTAGGGGAATACTGCACCTAGAATTCATGGCTTTTTTCCCATGATTCTTTAGTCTTTCAAAGTTAATTTTTTTAATTTTCTTTTTGAAATTTTCTTTTTCCCTTTTTCAATCAACATCTTATCAATTCCTTTTAAAATAATCTTTTTCATTTTTCATTTTTGGGGTCATATTCTATTCCTTCATAGTAGTTACCCTTATTTGTGTACATATATAAGCGTTTCTTTCTTTAAAATTTTGGGAGGCACTTTCTTCTGATCATATTTGATCATATTCTGTTTTTCTTTGTTCATTTGTTTTTTATCTTTTCTTTTTCATTTTTTTTCTTTTTACTTTCTTTTCCGCTCTTTTCCCCCACTTTCAGGTCTCTTCTGATTTGTTTAATGTATATTTGTCTGGGGTCATTGTTACTCTGTTAGCGTTTTGTTCTCTCATTCATCTATTCTTCTCTGGACAAAATGAGAAGGTGGAAAAAAATCACCCCAGAAAAAAGAACAAGAGGCATTTCCGACTACCAGGGACCTAATCAGTATGGACATTAGTAAGATGTTGGAACTAGAGTTCAGAATGACGATTTTAAAAATACTAGCTGGGCTTGAAAAAAGCATGGAAGTTATTAGAGAAACCCTTTCTGGAGGAATAAAAGAACTAAAATCTATCCAGGTCAAAATCAAAAAGGCTATTAATGAGGTGCAATAAAAAATGGAATCTCTAACTGCTAGGATAATGAGGCAGAAGAGAGAATTAGTGATATAGAAGACCAAATGATGGAAAATAAAAGAGCCCAGAAAAGGAGAGATAAACAACTACTGTATCACGAGGGCAGAATTTGAGAGATAATTGATACCATAAGATGAAACAATATTAGAATAACTGGGATCCCAGAAGAAGAAGAAGAGAGAGAGGGGCAGAAGGTATATTGCAGCAAATTATAGCAGAGAACTTCCCTAATTTGGAGAAAGAAAATGCAACAAAATCCAGGAGGCAGGGAGAACCCCCCTCAAAATCAATAAAAATGGGTCAACACCCCGACCCATTTTTTTAAAGATTTTATTTATTTATTCGACAGAGACAGAGACGGCGAGAGCAGGGACACAAGCAGGGGGAGTGGGAGAAGGAGAAGCAGGCCTCCGGCTGAGCAGGGAGCCCGATTTGGGACTCAATCCCAGGACTGTGGGATCATGACCTCAGCCGAAGGCAGCCTCTTAATGACTGACCCACCCAGGCGCCCCAACCCATTTTTAATAGTAAAACTTACGAGTCTCAGAGACAAAGAGAAAATCCTGAAAGCAGCCTGGGAGAAGAGATCTGTAGCCTACAATGACAGAAGTAGTAGACTGGCAACAGTCCTATCCACAGAGACGTGGCAGGACAGAAAGGACTGGCATGATATTTTCAGAGCACTAAAGGAGAAAATTATGCAGCCAAGAATACTGTATCCAGCTAGGTTGTCACTGAAACTAGTAGGAGAGATAAAAAGCTTCCAGGACAAACAAAACTAAAAGAAATTACAAACAACAAACCAGCCCTACAAGAAATATTGAAAGAGGTCCTCTAAGCAAAGAGAGAGCCTAAAAGTAACATGGACCAGGAAGGAACAGAGACAATATACTGTAAGAGTCACATTACAGGAAATACAATGGCACTAAATTCATATCTTTCAATAGTTACCCTGAATGTAAATGGGCTAAATCCCCCAATCAAAGGACACAGGCTATCAAATTGGATAAAAAAACAAGACCCATCGATATATTTTCTGCAAGAGAGTCATTATAGAACCAAAGACACCCCCAGATTGAAAGTGACGGGGTGGAAAACCATTTACCATGCTAATGGACACCAAAAGAAAGCTGGGGTGGCAATCCTTATAGCAGACAAATTAGATTTTAAAACAAAGACTCTAATAAGAGATGAGGAAGGACACTATATCCTACTTAAAAGGTCTATCCAACAAGAAGATCTAACAATTGTAAATATCTATGCCCCGAACATGGGAGCAGCCAATTATATAAGGCAATTAAAAACAAAAGCAAAGAAAAACATTGACAACAATACAATAATAATCGGGGACTTTAACACCCCCTTCACTGAAATGGAGAGATCATCTAAGCAAAAGATCACCAAGGAAATAAAGACTTTAAATGACACACTGGACCAAATGGACTTCACAGATGTATTCAGAACATTCCATCCCAAAGCAACAGAATACACATTCTTCTCTAGTGCGCATGGAACATGCTGCAGAATAGATCACATCCTAGGTCACAAATCAGGTCTCAACCAGTACCAAAAGATTGGGATCATTCCCTGCATATTTTCCGAACACAATGCTTTGAAACCAGAACTCAATCACAAGAGGATAGTCGGAAGGAACTCAAATACATGGAGGCTAAAGAGCATCCTACTAAAGAATGAAAGGGTCAACGGAAATTAAAGAAGAATTAATGGAAATAAATGAAAATGAAAACACAACTATTCGATATCTTTGGGATGCAACAAAGGCAGTCCTAAGAGGAAAGTATATGGCAATACAAGCCTTTCTCAAGAAACAAGAAAGGTCTCAAATACACAATCTAACCCTACACCTAAAGCAGCTGGAGAAAGAACAGCAAATAAAGCCTAAACCCAACAGGAGAAGAAAAATGATAAAGATCAGAGCAGAAATCAATGAAATAGAAACCAAAAGAACAGTAGAACAGATCAATGAAACTAGGAGCTGGTTCTTTGAAAGAATTAACAAGATTGATACACCCCTGCCAGACTTAGCAAAAAGAAAAGAGAAATTACCCAAATAAATAAAATCATGAATGAAAGAGGAGAGATCACAACCAACACCAAAGAAATACAAACAATTATAAGAACATTTTATGGGAGGCGGAGCAAGATGGCGGAGGAGTAGGAGACCTAGATTTCGTCTGGTCTCAGGAATTCAACTGAATAGGGATCAAAACATTCTGAACACCTACGAACTCAACAGGAGATCGAAAAGGAGAGTAGCAACAACTCTCTGAACAGAGAAGCGACCACATTCTGGAAGGTAGGACGTGTGGAGAAGTGAATCGGAGGCAATATTCGGGAGGATAGACGGCAGGGGAGGGGCCTCCGCTGGCCGCTTCTGGCAAGTGATAGAGCCGCGGAGCACAAAATCGGACCTTTTAGGAGTTGGCTCGGCTGAGGGATGTCGCTGTAGTGGCTAAGCAGGGGGTGGAAACCTACCGGGACAGTGTGGTCTCAGGACCCTTGGGGTCACAGAAAGACAGGGGGTGCCTGAGTGTGGCAGAGCTCCCAGGTATCTGAGCGGGGAAGCCGGCTGCACAGACGGAGCCGAGGCGCAGGCTCTCAGCTCGGGGTTGCCATAAACTGTGATCCGCGGCCCAGTCGGGCCACTGCTCCTCCAGCAGGGACCCAACAAGCGGCAGATCCGGGGAGACTCCCCATCCTCCCCTGGGAGGAGCGGCGCGGGAGCGCACCGCAGGGATCTGCTGGGTTTGGAGACTCCACATGGGGTCGGGTGACAGAGATAGCAACACTCGATCACAGGCCGGGTGAGCACGGAGTGCGGCCGGAGACCGGGGACACGGAAGTGACTGCTTTTCTCTGGGGGCGCACTGAGGAGCGGGGCCCCGAGTTCTCAGCTCCTCCGGGCGGAGATTGGGAGGCCACCATTTCTGCCCTGGTCCTCCAAAGCTGTACCGAGAGCTTGCAGGGAACAAAAGCTCCTGAGAACAAACCCGAGCAGCTTCCTTAGCCCGGACCGACAAGGGCGGGGCAATTCAGCCTCCGGCAAAGACATTTGGAAACACAGCAACAGGCCCCTCCCCAGAAGATCAGCACGAAAGGCCAGAAAGCCAAGACCAAGTTTCCCGATCAAGGAGAATGGGAGAACTCCAGCGCTAGGGGAATACTGCACATAGAATTCATGGATTTTTTTTAGCATGATTCATTAATTCATCAAAGTTAATGTTTGTTAACTGTTTTTTTTATTTTTCTTTTTTCCCTTTTTCAACCAACATCTTATCAAAACCTTTTTAAAAAAAATTATTTTTCATTTTTAGAGTCATATTTTATCCCTTCATAGTAGTTACCCTTATTTTTGGCATATATATATAAGTTGTTCTCTCTTTAAAATTTTGAGATACAGTTTCTTCTAACAGATCAAAATATATCCTAAATCACTAGTGTATGGCTTTGTTCTAGTCTCCTGCCTGATCACATTCTCTCCCTTTTTCCTTTTTTTTTTCTTAAATCTTCTTTCTTTTTTCAAATATCTTCTTATCTTATCAAGTCCTTTTATAAAATCTTTTATAATTTTCATCTTTACACTCATCTTCTATCCCTTCATTGTATCAACCCTTATTTTGTACATATATGTCTTTCTTCATTTAAAATTTTAGGAGGCATTTTTTTCTAACAGACCAAAATACGCCCAAAATCTAGTATGTGGCACTAATCTATGCACTAGCCTGATCATATTTGATCACATTCTGCTTTTTTTGTATTGTTCTGTTTTTGTTGTTATCTTTTTTTCTTTTTTTTTTCTCTTTCTTTTCTCTTTCTTTCCCTTTCTTTTCCCCTGGTTTCAGGTCTTTTCGGATTTGTATACAGTATATTTGCTGGGGACGTTGTAAACCTGTTAGCATTTTGTTCTCTCATTCATCTATTCTCCTCTGGACAAAATGACAAGACTAAAGAAATCACCTCAGCAAAAAGAACAAGAGGTAGTACCGTCAGCCAGGGACCTACTCAATACGGACATTAGTACGATGTCGGACCTAGAGTTCAGAATCATGACTTTAAAGATACTAGCTGGGCTTGAAAAAAGCGTGGAAGTTATTAGAGAAACGCTTTCTGGAGAAATAAAAGAACTAAAATCTAACCAGTCGAAATCAAAAAGGCTATTGATGAGGTGCAATAAAAAATGGGGGCACTAAATGCTAGGATAAATGAGGCAGAAGAGAGAATCAGTGATATAGAAGACCAAATGATGGAAAATGAAGAGGCTGAGAAAAAGAGAGAGGAACAAATACAGGATCACGAGGGCAGAATTCGAGAGATAAGTGATTCGATAAGACAAAACAACATTAGAATAATTGGGATCCCAGAAGAAGAAGAGAGAGAAAGAGGGGCAGAAGGTATATTGGAGCAAATAATAACAGAGAACTTCCCTAATGTGAGGAAGGAAACAGGCATCAAAATCCAGGAGGCACAGAAAACCCCTCTCAAAATCAATAAAAATAGGTCAACACCCCGACATCTAGTACTAAAACTTACGAGTCTCAGAGACAAAGAAAAAATCCTGAAAGCAGCTCGGGAGAAGAGATATGTAACCTACAATGGTAGAAACATTAGATTGGCAACAGACCTATCCACAGAGACCTAGCAGGCGAGAAAGGACAGGCAAGATATCTTCAGAGCACTAAAAGAGAAAAATATGCAGCCAAGAATACTTTATCCAGCTAGGCTGTCATTGAAAATAGAGGGAGAGATAAAAAGCTTCCAGAACAAACAAAAATTAAAGGAATTTGCAAATATGAAACCAGCCCTCCAACACATATTGAAAGGGGGGGACGCCTGGGTAGCTCAGTTGGTTAAGAGACTGCTTCGGATCAGGTCATGATCTTGGAGTCCCGGGATCAAGTCCCGCATCGGACTCCCTGCTCAGCGGGGAGTCTGCTTCTCCCGCTGACCCTCTTCCCTCTCGTGCTCTCTATCTGTCACTCTCTCTCTCTCAAATAAATAAATAAAATCTTTAAAAAAAAAAGAAATATTGAAAAGGGTCCTCTAAGCAAAGAGAGAGCCTAAAAGCAGCAAAGAGCAGAAATGAACACAGACAACAGACAGCTAACAGTCACTTTACAGGCAATACAATGGCACTAAATTCATACCTTTCAATAGTTACCCTGAATGTAAATGGGTTAAATGCCCCAATCAAAAGACACAGGCTATCAAACTGGATTAAAAAACAAGACGCATCAATATGCTGTCTGCAAGAGACTCATTTTAGACAAAAAGACACCCCCAGTTTGAAAGTAAGGGGGTGGAAAACCATTTACCATGCTAACGGACATCAAAAGAAAGCTGGGGTGGCAATCCTTATATCAGACAAACTAGATTTTAAAACAAAGACTGTAATAAGAGATGAGGAAGGACACTATATCCTACTTAAAGGGTCTATCCAACAAGAAGATCTAACAATTGTAAATATCTATGCCCCGAACATGGGAGCAGCCAATTATATAAGGCAATTAATAACAAAAGCAAAGAAACACATTGACAACAATACAATAATAGTGGGGGACTTTAACACCCCCCTGACTGAAATGGACAGATCATCTAAGCAAAAGACCAACAAGGAAATAAAGACTTTAAATGACACACTGGACCAAATGGACTTCACAGACATATTCAGAACATTCCATCCCAAAGCAACGGAATACACATTCTTCTCTAGTGCCCATGGAACATTCTCCAGAATTGATCACATCCTAGGTCACAAATCAGGTCTCAAACGGTACCAAAAGATTGGGATCATTCCCTGCATATTTTCAGACCACAATGCTTTGAAACTAGAACTCAATCACAAGAGGAAAGTCGGAAAGAACTCAAATACATGGAGGCTAAAGAGCATCCTACTAAAGAATGAATGGGTCAACCAGGAAATTAAAGAAGAATTAAAAAAATTCATGGAAACCAATGAAAATGAAAACACAACTGTTCAAAATCTTTGGGTCACATCAAAGGCAGTCCTGAGAGGAAAGTATATAGCAATACAAGCCTTTCTCAAGAAACAAGAAAGGTCTCAAATACACCACCTAACCCTAACCTAAAGGAGCTGGAGAAAGAACAGCAAATAAGGCCTAAACCCAGCAGGAGAAGAGAAATCATAAAGATCAGAGCAGAAATCAATGAACTAGAAACCAAAAGAACAGTAGAACAGATCAACGTTACTAGGAGTTTGTTCTTTGAAAGAATTAACAAGATTGATAAACCCCTGGCCAGACTGATCAAAAAGAAAAGAGAAATGACCCAAATCAACAAAATCATGAATGGAAGAGGAGAGATCACAACCAACGAAATACAAACAATTATAAGAACATATGATGAGCAACTCTATGCCAGCAAATTAGATAACCTGGAAGAAATGGGTGCATTCCTAGAGATGTATCAACTAGCAAAATTGAACCAGGAAGAAATAGAAAACCTGAACAGAACTATAACCAGTAAGGAAATTGAAGCAGTCATCAAAAATCTCCCAAGAAACAAAAGCCTAGGGTCAGATGGCTTCCCAGGGGAATTCTATCAGACATTAAAGAAGAATTAATACCTATTCTCCTGAAACTGTTCCAAAAAATAGAAATGGAAGGGAAACTTTCAAACTCATTTTATGAGGCCAGCATTACCTTGACCCCAAAACCAGACAAAGACCCCATCAAAAAGGAGAATTACAGACCAATATCCTTGATGAACATGGATGCAAAATTTCTCACCAAAATACTAGCCAATAGGATCCAACAGTACATTAAAAGGATTATTCACCACGACCAAGTGGGATTTATCCCTGGGCTACAAGGCTGGTTCAACATCCGAAATCAATCAACGTGATTCAATACATTAACAAAAGAAAGGACAAGAATCATATGATCCATTCAATAGATGCAGAAAAAGCATTTGACAAAGTACAGCATCCTTTCTTGATCAAAACTCTTCAGAGTATAGGGTTAGAGGGTATATACCTCAATATCACAAAAGCCATCTATGAAAAACCTACAGCGAATATTATTCTCAACGGGGAAAGGCTGAGAGCTTTTCCCCTAAGGTCAGGAACGTGGCAGGGATGTCCACTCTCACCACTGCTATTCAACATAGTATTAGAAGTCCTAGCCACAGCAATCAGACAACAAAAAGAAATCAAAGGCATCCAAATCGTAAAGAGGAAGTCAAACTCTCACTCTTTGCAGATGATATGATACTGTATGTGGATAACCCAAAAGACTCCACCCCAAAACTGCTAGAACTCATACAGGAATTCAGTCAAGTAGCAGGCTATAAAATCAATGCACAGAATTCAGTGGCATTCCTACACACCAACAACAAGACAGAAGAGAGACAAATCAAGGCGTCGATCCCATTTACAATTGCACCCAAAACCATTAGATAACTAGAAATAAATTTAACCAAAGAGGCAAAGGATCTGTACTCAGAAAACTATAAAATACTCAGGAAAGAAATTGAAGAAGACACAAAGAAATGGAAAAACGTTCCATGCTCATGGATTGGGAGAATCAACATTGTGAAGATGTCAATGCTACCTAGAGCAATCTACACATTCAATGCAATCCCCATCAAAATACCATCCACTTTTTTCAAAGAAATGGAACAAATAATCCTAAAATTTGTATGGAACCAGAAGAGACCCCGAATAGCCAGAGGAATATTGAAACAGAAAAGCAAAGCTGGAGGCATCACAATTCCGGACTTCCAGCTCTATTACAAAGCTGTCATCATCGAGACAGAATGCTACTGGCACAAAAACAGACACATAGATCAATGGAACAGAATCGAGAGCCCAGAAATGGACCCTCAACTCTATAGTCAACTTATCTTTGATAAAGCAGGAAAGAATGTCCAATGGCAAAAAGACAGTTTCTTCAACAAATGGTGCTCGGAAAATTGGACAGCCACATGCAGAAGAATGAAACTGGACCATTTCCTTACACCACACACAAAAATAGACTCCAAATGGTTGAAAGACCTAAACGTGAGACAGGAGTCCATCCAAATCCTAAAGAAGAACACAGGTAGCAACCTCTTCGACCTCAGCCGCAGCAACTTCTTCCTAGAAACATCGCCAAAGGCACGGGAAGCCAGGGCAAAAATGAACTATTGGGATTTCATCAAGATAAAAAGCTTTTGCACAGCAAAAGAAACAGTCCACAAAACCAAAAGACAACCGACAGAATGGGAGAAAATATTTGCAAATGACATATCAGATAAAGGGCTAGTATCCAAAATCTATAAAGAACTTATCAAACTCAACACCCAAAGAACAAATAATCCAATCAAGAAATGGGCAGAAGACATGAACAGACATTTTTCCAAAGAAGACATCCAAATGGCCAACAGACACATGAAAAAGTGCTCAACATCGCTCGTCATCAGGGAAATCCAAATCAAAACCTCAATGAGATACCACCTCACACCCGTCAGAATGACTAAAATTAACAAGTCAGGGAACGACGGATTTTGGCGGGGATGTGGAGAAAGGGGAACCCTCCTACACTGTTGGTGGGAATGCAAGCTGGTGCAACCCCTCTGGAAAACAGTATGGAGGTTCCTCAAACAGTTCAAATTAGAACTACCATTCAATCCAGCAATTGCATTGCTGGGTATTTACCACAAAGATACAAATGTAGGGACATGAAGGGGTACGTACACCCCAATGTTTATAGCAGCAATGTCCACAATAGCCAAACTGTGGAAGGAGCCATGATGTCCATCGACAGATGAATGGATAAAGAAGAGGTGGTATATATACACAATGGAATATTATGCAGCCATCAAAAGGAATGAGATCATGCCATTTGCAACGACGTGGATGGAACTGGAGGCTGTTATGCTGAGTGAAATATGTCAATCAGAGAAAGACATGTATCACATGACCTCACTGATATGAGGAATTCTTAATCTCAGGAAAGAAACTGAGTGTTACTGGAGTCGTTGGGGGTGGGAGGGATAGGGTGGCTGGGTGATGGACATTGGGGAGGGTATGTGCTATGGCTAGCGCTGTGAATTGTGGAAGACCTTTGAATCAAAAATCTGTACTTCTGAAACAAATAACGCAACATATTTTAAGAAAAAAGAAAAAGAAGAAGATAACAGGAGAGGAAGAATGAAGGGGAGTAAGTCAGAGGGGGAGACGAACTCTGAGAGATGCAGGACTCTAAAAAACAAACTGAGGGTTCTAGAGGGGGGGAGTGTAGGGGGATGGGTTAACCTGGTGATGGGTATTGAGGAGGGCACATTCTGAATGGAGCACTGGGTGTTATGAAGAAACAATGAATCATGGAACACTACATCAAAAACTAATGATGTAATATATATGGTGATTAACATAACAATAAAAAAATTTTAAAAAAAGAACATTTTATGAGCAACTATATGCTAGCAAGTTAGATAATCTGGAAGAAATGGATGTATTCCTAAAGATGTATAGACTACCAAAACTGAAACAGGAAGAAATAGACCTATAACCACTAAGGAAATTGAAGGAGTCATCAAAAATCTCCCAACAAAAAAAAAGCCCAGGTCCAGATGGCTTCCGAGGGGAATTTTACCAAATATTTAAAGAAGAATTAATATCTATTCTTCTGAAACTGTTCCCAAAAATAGAAATGGAAGGAAAATTCCCAAACTCATTTTATGAGGCCACCATTACCTTGATCCCAAAACCAGACAAAGACCCCATCAAATAGGAGAATTACAGACCAATAGCTTTGGTTAACATGGATACAAAAATTCCCACCAAAGTACTAGCCAATAGAATCCAACAGTACATTAAAAGGATTATTCACCACGACCAAGTGGGATTTATCCCTGGGCTGCAAGGCTGGTTCAACATCCGCAAATCAATCAACGTGATACAATACATTAACAAAAGAAAGAACAAGAATCATATGATCCTCTCAATAGATGCAGAAAAAGCATTTGACAAAGTACAGCATCCTTTCTTGATCAAAATTCTTCACAGTATAGGGATAGAGGGCACATACCTCAATATCATAAAAGCCAACTATGAAAAACCCACAGCGAATATCATTCTAAATGAGGAAAAATTGAGAGCTTTCCCTCCAACTTCAGGAACATGGCAGGGATGTCCACTCTCACCGCTGCTATTCAGGATAGGACTAGAAATCCTAGCCACAGCAATCAGACAACAAAAAGAAATCAAAGTCATCTGAATCAGCAAAGAAGGAGCCAAACTCTCACTATTTGCAGAAGATATGATACTTTATGTGGAAAACCCAAAAGACTCCACCCCAAAACTGCTAGAACTCATACAGGAATTCAGTAAAGTGGCAGGATATAAAATTCATGCGCAGAAATCATGACATTCCTGTACACCAACAACAACACAGAAGAAAGAAATTAAGGAGTCAAACCCATTTACAATAGCCCCCAAAATCATAAGATACCTAGGAATAAATCTAACCAAAGAGGCAAAGAATCTGTACTCAGAAAACTATAAAATACTCATGAAAGAAATTGAGGAAGACACAAAGAAATGGAAAAATGTTCCATGCCCATGGATTGGGAGAACCAACATTGTGAAGATGTCAATGCTACCTAGAGCAATCTACACATTCAATGCAATCCCTATCAAAACACCATCCACTTTTTTCAAAGAAATGGAACAAATAATCCTAAAATTTGTATGGAACCAGAAGATACCCCGAATAGCTAGAGTAATATTGAAAAAGAAAAGCAAAGCTGGCGGCATCACAATTCCGGACTTCCAGCTCTATTACAAAGCTGTCATCATCGAGACAGAATGCTACTGGCACAAAAAAAGACACATAGATTAATGGAACAGAATCAAGAGCCCAGTAATGGACCCTCAACTCTATGGTCAATTCGTCTTCGACAAAGCAGGAAAGAATGTCCAATGGAAAAAAACAGTCTCTTCAACAAATGGTGTTGGGAAAATTGGACAGCCACATGCAGAAGAATGAAACTGGACCATTTCCTTACACCACACTCAAAAATAGACTCCAAATGGTGGAAAGACCTAAACGTGAGACAGGAGTCCATCAAAATTCTAAAGGAGAACACAAGGAGCAACCTCTTTGACCTTAGCCGCAGCAACTTCTTCCTAGAAACATCGCCAAAGGCAAGGGAAGCCAGGGCAAAAAATGAACTATTGTGATTTCATCAAGATAAAAACCTTTTGCACAGCAAAAGAAACAGTCCACAAAACCAAAAGACAACCGACAGAATGGGAGAAAATATTTGCAAATGACATCTCAGATAAAGGGCTAGTATCCAAAATCTATAAAGAACTTATCAAACTCAACCCCCAAAGAACAAATAATCTAATCATGAAATGGGCAGAAGACACGAACAGACGTTTTTCCAAAGAAGACATCCAAATGGCCAACAGGCACATGAAAAAGTGCTCCACATCGCTCGGCATCAGGGAAATCCAAATCAAAAACTCAGTAAGATACCACCTCACACCTGTCAGAATGGCTAAAATTAACATGTCAGGAAACGACAGATGTTGGCGGGGATGCAGAGAAAGGGGAACCCACCTACACTGTTTGTGGGAATGAAAGCTGGTGCAACCCCCCTGGAAAACAGTATGGAGGTTCCTAACACAGTTGAAAATAGAGCTATCATACGATATAGCAATTGCACTACTGGGTATTTACCCCAAAGATACAAATGTAGGGATCCGAAGGAGTACATTCACCCTGATGTTTATAGCAGCAATGTCCACAATAGCCAAACTGTGGAAAGAGCCAAGATGTCCCTTGAGAGATGAATGGATAATGAAGCAGTGGTATATATACACAATGGAATATTATGCAGACATCAAAAGGAATGAGATCTTGCCAATTGCAACGACGTGGATGGAATGGGAGGGTGTTATGCTGAGTGAAATAAGTCAATCGGAGAAAGACATGTATCATATGACCTCAGTGACATGAGGAATTCTTAATCTCAGGAAACAAACTGAGTGTTCCTGGAATGGTGGGGGTGTGAGAGGGATGGGGTGACTGGGTGATAGACATTGGGGAGGGTATGTGCAATGGTGAGCGCTGTGAATTGTACAAGACTGTTGAATCACAGATCTGTACTTCTGAAACAAATAATGCAATATATGTTAAAAAAAAAAAAAGAGGAATAAGATAGCAGGAGGGGAAGAATGAAGGGGAGTAAGTCAGAGGGGGAGACGAACCATGAGAGATAATGGACTCTGAAAAACAAACTGAGGGTTCTAGAGGGGAGGGGGTGGGGGATGGGAAAAAACGAAAAGGAAAGCCAATATCCCTCAAGAACATAGATGCCAAAATCCTCAACAAATTATAAGGAAACTGAATTCAACAATACATCGGGAGAATCACACAACACAATCAAGTGGGGTTTATTCCAGGGATGCCAGGATGTTTGCACATGTGCACATTAAACATCAGGATACACCATCTTAAAATAATAAAAGATAAAAATCATATGATTGTAACAATAGATGCAGAAAGAACACTTGACAAGATTCGATATGCATGTATGATAAAAACTATAAACCATCTGGGTATATAGGGAACATAGACCATATTTGAAAAGCTCACAGCTAAAATCATACTCAAGGGTGAAAAGCTGAAAACTTTTCCACTAAGATCAAGAACAACACAAAGATTTCCACTCTCCTCACTTTCATTCAACATAGTATTGAAAGCCCTAGTCAAAGCATTTAGACCAAAAAAAAGAAAGAAAGAAAAAGAAACAAAGAGAGAGAGAGAGAAGAAAGAAAAGAAGGAAAGAAAGAAAGAAGAAAGAAAGAAAGAAAGAAAGAAAGAAAGAAAGAAAGAAAGAAAGAAAGAAAGAAAGAAAGAAAGCAAAAGAAAGAATGAAAGATAGAAAAGAAAGAAAAGAAAAGATGAAATCCAAATAGGAAAACTGTCACTATTTGCAAATGACATACTATATATAGAAATCCCTAAAGATTCCACCAAAAAACTGTTAGAATAAATAAATTCAGTAAAGCTGCAAGACACAAAGTCAATATACAGAGACCTGGTGCATTTCGTTTTTTTTAAGATTTTATTTATTTATTTGACAGAGAGAGAGAAACAGCACAAGCAGGGTGAGCAGCAGAAGGGGACGGAGAAGGCGACACCCCACTGAGGAGGGAGCCCAATGAGGTTCTCGATGCCAGGACCCTGGGATTGTGACCTGAGCCAAAGACAGATGCTTAAACTGACTGAGCTACCAGATGTCCCAACTGGTTGCATTTCTGTATAGTGATGACAAACTTCCACAAAGAGAAAATAAGAAAACAATGCCATTTACAATTGCATCAAGAAAAAAAAATCTAGGAATAAAAGTAAGAAATGAATCAACCCGCAGTTCTGAGGCATGCAGAATAAATCCAGGCTTGCAGAACAGTGAAAAAGGAGTGGGAAGCTGCTTGGCTCCTGAAAGCCATTACCTTTATAGGTCTTACTACACTTTCAGACGATGACACATCATCCAACGTTCAAAGGCTCTGTTATAAAGCCAAGTATCCAATCCGGGAAGCTCTCTTAAAAAGTTTAAATATGTGTGATAAAGGCCTTATGACCACTGTTGTTTATGTCTACACCACGCGGCTGTGTGATGCGGTTAAAGCACTGAAGGCCCCAGGCTGTACCATCCCAGTGGCTTCCGTGCCCACTGGCGTTCCAGCTGGACAGACTCATTTATTTATTTATTTATTTATTTGAGAGAGAGAATGAGAGATAGCATGAGAGGGAAGAGGATCAGAGGGAGAAGCAGACTCCCTGCTGAGCATGGAGCCCAATGTGGGACTCGATCCCGGGACTCCAGGATCATGACCTGAGCCGAAGGCAGTCGCCCAACCAACTGAGCCACCCAGGCGCCCTGGACAGACTCATTTAAAAACACGATTGGAAGAGATCAGATTGGCTGTGGAAAATGGAGTTACGGAAATGGATGTGGTGATTAATAGGACCTTGGTGCTGAGCGGCCAGCGGGAAGCCCTGTGTGATGAGATTGGTCAGTTTCACAAGGCCTGTGGGGAGGCTCATCTCAAAACCATCTTAGCTACAGGAGAACGTGGATCTCTTACTCATGACTATAAAGCCAGTATGATCGCAATGATGGCAGGATCAGACTTTATTAAGACCTCTACTGGAAAAGAAACGGTAAATGCCACTTTCCCAGTAGCTATAGTAATGCTGCGGGCCATTAGAGATTTCTTCTGGAAAACTGGAAACAAGGTAGGCTTTAAACCAGCAGGAGGCATCCACAGTGACAAGGATTCCCTTGCTTCTCTCTCTCTCGTGTGAAGGAAGAGCTGGGAGATGAATGGCTGATGCCAGAACTCTTCCGAATAGGTGCCAGTACTCTGGTTTCGGACATCGAGAGGCAGATTTACCATCACGTTACAGGAAGATAGGTGGCCTATCATGATCTTCTGATGTCTTAAATTTGTGACCAGTTCCGGAAAAGTGCTTTACAGCAACATGTAAAATGTGTTTTTCTACGTAATCACTAAAATTGTTTAATTAAAACATGAGGGAATGAATAGATAACTGACTTTTTTCCCGCCTTAAAACTTTCACTGAATTTAATTCAAAGAATAAAAGAAAAAATCAACGAATCCATACATGGAATTCTTTTCAGGTGCCTCTGAGTGGTCCTAATTACTTGAAGATCTGTATTGTTAATTTTGTGAAGATTTTCTCCTAAAAATTCTGAATAAAATATTAATCATAGCTTTGACAGCTTTAAATACTAAGGGGGGGGGACGTTAAACTGCCCAAGAAACGTGTCTTTAGTGAAAGAAAACGTAGCATCCCTGAGCTGCCGGCCATACTCTGACAAATTCAGGAGTCCCTGACTTGGCACTAACTTCCTGCCATGAAAATCTGTCTTTAATTTTTGCAACAGATATGCTCTCCTATTAATTGTTTTGTTAATGAAACTCTTGTCGGTACATGATACTAGGCTATTGCATTTTTTAAATAAAAAAATCTCTGTAGTTTATTTTTTTGGAAAAATAAAATTGTATGGTGCTGGCCTAGAAACAGACACACAGGTCAATGGAATAGAATAGAAAGCTCGGAAAATGATAGTCATAGCACTTTTGGCAAAGTTTACTCATTAGAGTCAGTACATTAAAGGTTTATTTAAACTTAGCTCTGATATTACTAACTCTGAATGGGAATTAATATTTATTAATATTAATTAATCAGCTGTTTCAACAGCTGATTCCAATAAATGCTTCTGTTTAAACATGTTTTATATAAATATATATTATAAAATAAGGATGATTTAGAATGCACATTTTTAAGAAAACTTAAAATCACTTTAATAAAACTATCATGGAGAAGGAAATATAGATATCCATCATCACAACTGATAGCATCACAAAAGATGACAATCACACAAAATCCGTATTTGATGGAAGGATATAACATGACTTGAGAAGTTCTGCCCAAATGTTTAACCTGTTGGGAGCTATAGATCCAGCTACTCATTTAAAAATCACATGTCAGAGAAGTGTCCTAACAAATAGTATGACATGTAATCAATGAAGTCCACACTGCGTATATTCTTATGGGAAAAATATTTTCTCAAAGGAAAACGCTAAGACAAAAACGGAGGAAGGAGGAAGAGGAGGGAGAAGGAGAAGCAGAAGCAGAAGCAGAAGAAAGCTGAGAAACTAACCCACACAGCTATGGTCTTAACTGACGACACAGCAGCAGACAATATGCAGTGCGGAAAGGACTGACTCTTCAGTGAACTGCACTGGAAAACCACACGCTACATGCAGAAGAATGGAACTGCATCACTTTCTTACACAAAAATTTAAATGGATGAATGACTTGAACATAAGACCTGAATCCATAAACCTGTGAGAAGAAAGCACAGGTAGTACGTTTCTGGACATGGTTTTGGCAAAGAGTATTTTAGATCGGACACTAAAAGCAAAGGCAACAAATGCAAAAATAAACAAGTAGAACGACATGAAATTGAAATCTTCTGCACAGCAAAAAAAAAAAAAAAATACTAATAAAAAACTTAAAAGGTGGACTACCCAATGAGAAAAAATATCTGCAAATCATATGTGTGAGGCTAATATCCAAAATACCCAAAACACTCATACAAATCAAAACAAACAAACAAAAACCTGTATAAAAATTGGGGAGAATATGTGAACGGATACATTCCAAAGATGGCACCCAGGTGACCAACAGACACAGAAAACGTTGTTCAACATCACTAATCGTCGTCAGGGAAACATAAGTCAAACCTGTAATCCGCTATCACCTCACAACTGTTGGGACGGCAATGGTCCCAGAGACAGACACCAGGTGTGGTCAAAGGTGTGTAGACAAGGGGACCCTGTGCACTGTTGGTGGGAATGTACATTGGTACAACCACTGTGACAAACAGTATAGAGGTTCCTGAAAAAATGAACACAACAACCACATGACCCAGGAATTACTCTACTGAGTATTTATCTAGAGAACACAAAAACACTACCTCAAGAAGATAGATGCACTCCGTTGTTCACTGCAGCATTATTCACAATAACCAGACATAGAAACAGAGACCTTGGGGGCATTATGCTAAGTAACTCAGACACAGAAAGACAAATACCAGATGTTCATGGACGTTCCACATGGAAAAATATACTGAACGCATAGATACTGAGAACAGACTGGTGGTTGCCAGATTCGGGGATGGGGGGCACGGAAGGTGGTCAGAGGCACAATGTTCGAGTGATAAAATCCGTAAGTCATGGAACATTCTGTGCAGCATGGAGACTAAAGCTAACCCAGCAGGATGGGGTACAGTTTCCCCCACTATTTGAAAGTACATTGATCTTAGGAAACCTTTCACAGCAGAAATGGTGTAAACCAAGGGAGGAATTACCATTCATTTATACAGAAAAAATAGTGAGCAAGCTCAGACTCCAAAAATGACTTCTCTTTGGCTTTCCTTAGGCCTCAGGACACAAATTCCTAATGGATGGAGATAAAGCACAGCTGATGCTCACAGACACAATTCAAAGCGCTGGGGGCTGGACATGGTGAGCGGTTCCCAGGAAGGAGCTGATTGTGGTGTTCGCCGCCTCTACAGTGGCTCCCAGCAAAACAGATGCTGAACGCGATGCTCAGTTTTCGACTTTTTTCATAAGAGGGAAATCCTCTTCAGGTTTCTTCCTGTTACTGAAGCCAGGCAATGACGTAGATCTTTCAAAGAAAGCCAGTGTCTCACCGTGAACTTTTAAAAAGTGGGGAACACTTGTACTTGAAATTTGCTGAGGGAGTAGATGTTAACTGTTCTCCCGGACACACACATCAGCAGATCCACCGTGAAAGGCACCTTCCCGAGCGTGCGGAACACAGACAACCTCTTACCCCCAGAAACCTCCTCCTTCCCTTCGCTCAGGACAACCAATCAAAGCTGGGTGTTACACCAATTCCTCCTTTCTCCCATTCCCAGTATCTAACCCATCAGCAAATCCAGTGAGCTCCATCTTCAACGTAACATGACTGACCACTTCTTCCAAGGCCACCTGTCTGGTCCACACTGGAGCCCATCTCTTACCTGAGTTCCTGGAAAACCTTCATCATGGCCCTCCCTTGCCCATCCTCAACCCTCTGTCATCTGTTCTCAACACTGTAGTCAGGATGGCCCAGTGAAAAACGGTCCCATGGGGTCACAACCCTGCAATGGCTTTCTGTCTCCCTCTGTCAGCTCCCTGAGGTCATGTCCTAAGCTGTCTCCTGTGGCCACAGTGTCTTCTTGCTGCTCCTGGCCATACCCGGTGTGCTCCTGCCCCAGGGCCTTTGCACATGTTTTCCCTTCCATTTAGAATGCTGTTGATGTGATATCACTCACCTTCTTTAGATCTTGACTCAAGGATCACCTTCCTTGTGAGGGCCCACTAGCGCCTATGTGAATAGCAAGCACCACCCCCACCTCCCCTTCAGCACCCCTGCCCTGTCTCATGCTCTGTATTTCCATAGCAGTTATCACAGTCACCAGTCCATCTCAGCAGGGCAGAACCAGAGGCCTACACTGATGGTTTCACCACTGACTCCCTCCTATTTCCTGTTCCAAAGCCCTGGGGAAAAGGTGCCCCAGGGCTCTTGCACAACCAGAATGCGCAGGACCAGGGGGTCCACCTACTGTACCCTGAACACCATCAGGAAAATGAGCCACACGAGGACTCCACCTGCACATGAGACCTGAAACCAGACACCTTCCTCAGTTACAGGTGAGCACACACACTTCCTCCCCTTGCCTGAGGTGCTCATCTGAGAAAGCTGAACAGAGACCCATCCCAGGGTCCAAATCTCCCTCTGGCCAACGTCCTGGGAAACAGACTTCTCTCCTCCCTGCACCAACCACCTGTGATTAAAGTCCGGAATCCTCCCGTCATCAGGCAGAGTGGTGAACCTGTCCCTCTTTCCTGTGACGTCATCACAAACCAGGCTTTGCTGCACAGATTTCAGGAAGGAGCCTGCAGCAGGGTCAGCAGACTGCACAGGTTCAGCCTCAGTCTCACACATCAGGTTCCACTTGGAACTAGACCTTCATGGAGACTGGTGTCCTGTGTGGCCTCAGTTCCAAACAGAGGAGCTAAGATTTCAGTTCCACATAAAAAGTGACCTCTTGCACACAGCACAGGAATGTGGAGAGGATTTCTCAGGCTTGTGGCTCTGGAAGAAGTGCTTCTGCCAGCTGAATTCACCGACACGAGGCAGGGGACATCTGCTGTGCCTCCTCTGAGGAAGCAGGGGGCACACTGGGCAAGAATCAATAATGCTGTGTGTGGGCTTCTTCCCACCCACCACCTGGCTGAGCCGAGGGCTCGAGAACGAAACAGGGAACAACGCTCTTATCACATCTGCAGCAGGAGGGCTGGCCAGGGAGTAGAACACAGTCTCTGTCCCTGTAGCAAGCTGGCCTGCCCATCATGACCGACGGTCCACCACCAGGGCATCACAACCTCCCAGCTATCTGATCCGACTACCCTGCCAGGCTCAGACCTGCTGACACAGTGAGTCATAAGACCCAGCAACTTCTTTCCACTCCAGCTCAAGGCTTCTCACAGAGAAGCAAACTCCAGCCTCACAAATGTGCTCATCATTAGCTCTGGAGTTCCCTGGGTGGTGTCTACACTGGCCCACACAGGTGTCCCATCCAGACCACTCCACAAATGCCCTAGGGTTTCAAGCCACTTTCAAGCTGCCCTTAGAAAGGCAGGAACTGGCCTGATTAGGCACACCAGCCAGGTGATACCATGTGCTGGAAACTCGGACAATATCCTCGCTGAACACCGACACTTCCAAGTCCAAGCTACAAATCTTCACTCACTGGACACTGAGCACTGTGTCAGCACCAACACTGCTCTTTCAATTTGCTTGTCTCCCATTCCGTAAAATCAGAAACCAAGCTCCAGTCACCACTCCATTTTCCCTTCAGAGAAATAAGGCAAATGACAGAATAAAACACTATGTATGCACAGCACACCTCTATCAAAATATAATCCCTTCATCTTTCTCATACAGGCAGCCCTACATTACCCATATTAATGAGAGATACCACAAGTTCAATCATTATATATATAGGAGACCTTGTGTTTTTCCTTTTGATATTCGTGTCTCGAAGTCAATATCTATATTGCTTTCTTAAAATAATAATAATAATAATAATAATAATAATAATAATAATAATAATGTGGTCACATAAGGGTCTGGATCTCCATAGCCACACAACATGGCTCTGGTCCAGATAAGGATGAAGACACAACCTCAGCCCATGAAGCGAAGCCCTTTCCCTCAGGGATCCCAACATACCTCACGGGGGATGAGTTCCTTTGCTACATGGAGTTGTCCTAGTACAAAGGATGCAGGCACCCTCCAGGATTCCTTCCGTTTTCTTCATAAATTCCCTAGCCCTAGCTCAAGTTGCAAGTGACTCACCGGGTCAAGCTTCCAGAGCCCAGGATGGGCCACCAGGTAAGCAGCTCCCTCGGGGAAGGCTAACAGGGGGCTCGATTTCCGTTGGGAGCACGATGCACCACTCCCCGAGCTCCTAAAGAACCTACACTCCTTCTCCATGTGTCCCTCTCACAAAGGGCACGGCACCCTGTTACAGCTCTGAGGCTGTGTTTTACTTTAAAACATAATTTCTAATATCAGAATGTGGTTCATGGAAGAGGAAAACATGAACACCCACAAAGGATTCTTTTAGTATTTCAGAAGATTGTTCTCCCATTGTTTAATTGAAACAGGAAATAAAAAAGCACAGATAGCCCCTTCCAGTAGCAGGTATGATTCACTTTGGTGATTGGAAGAAGAGCAGGAAATAAAAGAGTAACAGATGTTCTGATGACCTGTCATTTCCACCATCTAAGTTTTGCAACTTCACACACACTCAAAGAAAGAAGCTCAAACAAATGTCTCAGCCTGGCAACTCTGAGACGTCTGAACTGGAGTGACAGGGACAGACGATGACGTCGTGTATGTTGGGTGAGGCTGGTGGCACAGAAGAAGGTGCTCGGCCAGCTCTCCACCTGGGCCTCACCTGTCCTCAGCCAGGAACCTCCTCACGGCCCTCACCTGTCACAACTCTCACACGGGAGACCCACAGCCACCCCTGGAGCCCGCCCTGCCCACACCCTCCTGCTCAATGCACTCAGCTCTCCTTTGAGACCCCTGTGAATTTTACCCAGACCTGGAACTCCCCCATCTGCTGCAGAGCTCCAGGATTCCACCTCTTCTTCCAAAATGACACTGGCCCAAGGCTTTCATGAGAAAGGTGGGAGGCTACCTAATGAATGGTTCACACCTACTTTCCCCTTCTGTCATATTTCTCTGCACTGACCTCCCTACCTGGGCAAATTGTAACATATCAATGGAACATGAAAATGCTCTGAATCTTTCATCACAGCCTTCCGAGGACCCCTTGTGAGGTAAGAAACTAGTGTATCCTACAACAGGGTGTTTTAAAACTATCATCTACAGAATAGTACAGCCAAAATCACTACATTTTTACCCTACACTTCACGAAGCAGAACATTGTCTTTTTCTTTTCTTCTTTTACTTAAATTCCAGTTAGTTAACATGCAGTGTAATATTCGCTTCAGGCGTAGGATTTAGTGATTCCTCACCTGCATATGACACCCAGTGCTCATCCCAACAAGTACCCTCCCTAATACCCATCACCCATTTAACCCTTCCCCCCCATGCACCTGCCCTCCAGCAACCCTTGGTTTGTTCTCTAAGGTTGAGTCTGTTTCCTCATTTGCCTCTCTCTTCCCCGCCCCCCGCAACTATGTTCATCTGTTTTCTTTCTGAAGTTCCACATATGAGTGAGATCATAGGAGATTTGTCTTTCCTTACTGATTTTGCTTAGCTTAATCCATTCTAGATCCATCCACATCCTTGGAAATGGTAAGATTACCAATGACATTGTCTTTTTGGGAAAAGTGAAATTACTCTTCCAAATTACTCCTCAACTCATCTGTTTCTCATGTCACTTGAGTGCGGTCTGGTTTACTCCAGCCTCCAGGGCCCACCCGGAGGACCCTCCTGCACCATCCTAACAGACCATTACCACCATCCCCAGGCAGAGGCAGTGCACAATACTGAAGTTGGGGGATGGCTCTGAGGCTTGTTGCCACCACACCCGTGCTCTGGGGCACAGGGACACCCTGCTGAACTCAGGGTGCTGCTTAAGGTCCATTACCTGCACTGTCTATGACAGGGGACAGGGGGCATCCCACTGAAATTGCGGGCTGTGTGTCGTCCTTACATGCACTCTTCCTGGGGAACATGGGAAACCATAAAATGTCTACAACCCACCCCACAAAAGCTCAGGTGAGCAAGTACCCTGGAGTTCACAGGTCTGGGGGATATGGCCAGTTGATGGACTTTGGGCAGAAGAGACTTTCAAGGGGAAAAGAAAACTCATCTGAGTTGGCAGCATTAGCTCACTGCCTGTGGCCTTCTAAGACCCCCACCTCCCACCCAGCCCACACCGTATCCCCGGAACCCCCACCTCAGCCCAGAGCACGGACTCACCCAGCCAGGAACTACTCAGGTCAACTCTTTTGGAGCGCCATTTCACCTGCCCCACCTCTGCATCCCTGGGCAGCCCCAGGTCCACCCACAGAGAGGTAGCTCCACCCCCACATGGTGATTGGTGAGGGAGGGTTGTGCCCCGAGCCCACTGGATGCTGCACCTGCCTGTACCATGCAACCCACCCTCACACCAGTGCCTCTCTGTGAGTGCAGGTGGTCCTAGAGGCACCTCCTAGTCCCAACACCTGGCTTAGTGGGGCAGGTATGGGTGGGGTCATGGGTAGGGCCCCCCAGACATCCGACCCCTTTTGCTGACCCCTCTGGCTGCAGACCACCCCCAGAGGTCTGCCCCATCTCCTCCTGCACCAACCCTGCCTACAGAGCTGTTTCTGGCTCCCGGCAAGGTTAGCTGCTCTCAGACCCTCCAAGGCTTGGGCTTTAGGAAATGCCATGGTTTCCCACATTTCCAAGGCAATTTTAAACCCAAAAAGGAATGCTCTAAGCGGGAAGAGCTTCAATTTCTTGTCTCACCCAGGAAGTGGATAGTGCTTCTTAGACCTTCAAAGCACCCTTGTAGGATGAGCCCTTTTGAGCTAGAATATATATACATATGCCTGGTTCTGCAGGGAAATGTCCAGGATGAAGAATAGCCACCCTTCTGTGCTATTGGAGTTGTGAAGCAGGAACATTTATTTTTCACTTAAAAAGAAAATATACTGTTACTGTCAATACTAAATGAACAAACCCTTTTAAACAGTTTAGAGAAAAATGAAGAGTTTTATTCAAACCCACCTCAGGACAGCGGCCTGGGAGACACAATCTTCACAAGAAGGGAGTGCTCCAGGGAAGGATCATTTGGGGCAGGTTTATATATTTGTTCTGTGTTGTTTTACATACAGAGTTACACATCATCATGAGGAAGAACATTCCAGAAAGTTACAGACTTTTTCTTATGTTTTCAGTTTGTGCAAGTCAGTATGACTTGAATCTTATGGGAACCGGAGAGGTTCTTTTGTTTTTCTTATCTTTATGTTTGCAATGGCATTTTTTGGTTATCTTTTTCTTCTCAAAGCAGATGTACAATATGTGTTTGGGGATGAACACATGGCCCATGCTTTGAGGTTTTACCCAGCTGTTATGAGCTTGGTAAAATGTTAAAGGATGTCTTCCATGGGAGCCCAGGATCAGAGCCCATGGATGGTAAAAGGTAAAAATCACCATTATCATTATAATTACACTTAAAGGGAAGAACTTGAGGCAAAACACCTTTAACATTAGTACCAAGAAATCATGTTGAAAAAGAAGACCAAACCTGGGGGCATCACACTGCCTGACTTCAAGCTACATTACAAATGTGATCATCAAGACATCATGGTACTGGCACAAATACAGACACATAGATCAATGAAACAGAATAGAGAACCCAGAAATGGACCCTTGACTCTATGGTCAACTACTCTTTGATAAAGCGGGAAAGACCATCCAATGGAAAAAAGACAGTCTCTTCAATAAATGGTGCTGGGACAACTGGACAGCCACATGCAGAATAATGAAACTGGATCATTCTCTGACATCATACACAAAGATAAACTCAAAATGGATGAAAGACCTCAAGGTGAGACAGGAATCCATCCAAATCCTAGAGGAGAACACAAGCAGTAACTTCTTTCACAGGGGACACAGCAACTTCTTTCAAGACACATTTCTAAAGGTAAGGGAAACAAAAGCAAAAATGAACTTTTGGGAATTCATCAAGATAAAAACCTTTGGCACAGCAAAGGAAACAGTCAACAATGAAGAGACAACCCACGGAATGGGAGAAGATATTTGAAAACGACATTACAGATAAAGGGCTGCTATCCATGATCTATAAAGAACTTATCAAACTCACCAACCAAAAAACAAATAATCCAGTCAAGAAATGGGCAGAAGACATGAACAGACATTTCTCCAAGGAAGACATACAAATGGCCAACAGACACATGGAAAAAGGTTCAACATCACTTGCCATCAGGAAAATACAAATCAAAACCACAATGAGATACCACCTTACACCAGCTAGAATGGCAAAAACTAACAAGGCAGGAAACAAGTATTGGCGAGGCTGCAGAGAAAAAGGAACCCTCCTACACTGTTGATGGGGATGCAAACTGGTGCAGCCACTCTGGAACACAGTATGGAGGTTCCTCAAAAAGTTGAAAATAGAGCTAGCCTACGACACAGCAATTGCACTACTGGGTATTTATCCCAAAGATACAGAGGTAGTGAAAAGAAGGAGCACCTGCACCCCAATGTTCATGGCAGCAATGTCTACAATAGCCAAACTGTGGAAGGAGCTGAGATGCCCTTCAGCGGAAGAATGGATAAGGAGGATGTGCTTCATGTATACAATGGCATATTCCTCAGCCATCAGAAAGGATGAATACCCACCATTTGCATTGACATAGATGAAACTGGAGGGGATTATGCGAAGTGAAAGAAGCCAAGAAGATAAAGACTATTATCATATGCTTTCACTCATATGTGGAACATAAGGAATAGTGCGGAGGACCAAGGGGAAGGGAGGAAAAAGTGAATGGGAAGATATCAGATAGGGAGAAGAAACATGAGAGACTCTGGACTCCAGGAAGCAAACGGAACGGTTACAGAGGGGTTAAAAACACTGTGACCTTGGGCAAGTTATTGAACCTCAACTACCTGCCTATCTTACTCTTAAAAAAAGAGTATTGGCTCACTTTCAGGTGAATGAAGAGCAGAGTTAATAAAGGAAAAGAGACATAAACTCACACACCAGTTCTGTCACTATACCAGGTAGTTACTGCACTGTCCCTGCTTCTGGTGGAGTGGCCGACTATAGCTCAGCACTGCCTCCAGTGGCGGCAAGCGGCACGGACGTGGCTCTCTGTATTGGGCCCGACAAAGGCTCAGCACTGCCTCCAGTGGCGGCAAGCTGCACTTTCATGCCTTCCTGCATTCCTCACACAGAATCCCTGTCTTTCCACTAAATGAGTCCCCTGGGAACATTGTTCCAATTGCTAAATTGAATGGACCCTTTTCAGTGTTTACCATTCTTCTTTCTGCACCACTCGATGTGGACAACAGGCTGAGAGTCTTTGTTTCAGGGATTGTCAGGCTCCTCAGGCTGGCAGGCCCGATTCCAGCCAACATGTTTCCATTGCAACTGACGCTGAACAATGGAGCTGCACATGCTGTCTCCTCTGATGTATCCGAAGTGTACTACTGAGCCCTGGCAGAACTTAAGAAATGTATGGGAGTGTGACTGGGGGCAGCAACCACCATCCGCACCAGCACACGTTCATCACGAGTGTTCAATATGGATTACTGACATAGAGAAGCCAGTCTGAAAAGGGAAAACTTGTCGAAGTCTGAAACTAAAGCACTGTAATGGCATCTAGAAAGCATAAGAATGGAGAGGTGGAGAGAGAAAGCAAATGAAACATTCTAATGGTCTTACCTACTGAGGAAGAGGGAGGAAGTAAAGCATCTGAAAACCTCTCCTCCTGTGAAGAGACACAGCAGGGGGGGAAAGCAGTTGGACTGGGGACATGGGGGTCCTCTTTCTTCCACATAATGGTTGAGAAATTTGTTTGTAAGTCTTACAGGGACAGTAGGAACCATGAGTGGCGTAGGAGAGAAGAAAATAGAACTTTTTAATTTTTTTTAAATTTAGTTATTTGACAAAGAGAGACAGCGAGAGAGGGAACACAAGCAGGGGGAGTGGGAGAGGGAGAAGCAGGCTTCCTGCCTAGCAGGGAGCCCGATGTGAAGCTCGATCCCAGGACCCTGTGATCATGACCCGAGCCGAAGGCAGATGCTTAACGACTGAGCCAGCCAGGCGCCCCTAGGACTTCTTAATTAACTGGAACATTTTAAGGAAGGATAAAGAATCAAACCAGAAAAAAAAAAAAAAAACGAAGAGGAAATAGAAGAAAAAACAACAAAGTGAAACAATCAATAACAATTAGATCTAAAGCATAAAATTTAATGAAGCAACTAAAATACTTACAATGAATGAGCTGAATTCCATTAAATAGGAAAGGAAGACTGCATGTAAAATATATTGTTTATAAAAGCAAGTCTTGGGGCACCTGGGTGGCTCAGTCATTAAGCGTCTGCCTTCAGCTCAAGTCATGATCCGAGGGTCCTGGGATTGAGTCCCACATTGGGCTCCCTGTTCAGCGGGAAGCCTGCTTCTCCCTCTTCCATTCCCCTGCTTGTGTTCCCTCTCTTGCTGTGTCTCTGTCAAATAAAGACATAAAATCTTTTAAAAAAGTAAAAAATAAAAACAAGTCTTAGCAAGTGTAATAAAGATTAAAAATAAAAAGCAAAATATCAGCAAATGCAAATAAAAATAAAGCTGAGGTGGCAATATTAATATCAAAAAAGGTGGAATTTAACTTAACAGCACTAAAAACTAAAAATAAAATAAGCAAACTTAAGAGCACTCATCAGAATAAAGAGGGGCATTTAAATAAAAAGCCATTTTAAAAACCACCATGATAAAGAAGATGTGGTACACATACACACACACACACTGGAATATGACTCAGCCATCCAAAAGAATGAAATCTTGACATTCGCAACAACATGGATAGAACTAGAGTGTATTATGCTAAGGGAAAGAAGTGAGTCAGAGAAAGACATATGCCACATGGTCTTACTCATATTTGGAATGTGAGTAAGAAAACAGATGAACATATGGATGGGGCCAGGAGGAAGAAAGAGGGAAATAAACCATAAAAGACTCTTAACCATAGAGAACAAACTGAGGGTTGATGGAGGGAGGTGGGTGGGGAAGGGCTAGATTGGTGACAGGCATGAAGGAGGGCACTTGTTGTGAGGAGCATTGGGGGGTATTATATGTAAGTGCTTAATCACTGAATTTGACTCCAGAAACCAGTATTACACTTAAATATAAATATATATATATATAAATAATAATAAAATACATTTTAAATAACCACCATAGTCATTATAAGTTTGATTAACATGGAATAGTGAAAAAATATACAAGGTCCCAAGTGAGAAAGATGTCATAAACCATATATATAGAAAATACTCATTATTAGTATTTATGACACTGGGTAAAACTCTAAAAATAAGTTTAAAAAATAGAGAGAGGATGGGTAACTTTGTGTATTGTTATACCTGTTATAACAGTACAATTTCTGATGAAATAGAACTAGAAAATTGACCAAGGATACCTAGAAAATTTAAATCAATCTCAACTTGAAAGAAAAAAATCTATCATCAATCCTAATAATGGTACTAGTAATACAGCCCTTGAAACAGATAGCTTCACAGAGTTAGCTAATCATTAAAAAATAGATTATTCAAATGATTTAAATGAATTCAAGGTATAGAAAAAGATAGAAAATTACATAATTGACTCTATAAAGTCAATATTACCAACAGCGCAAACTGATAAAGATTTTTGTAGTATACAATCTCACTTATAAACATCTAGCATGTTTATAAGTTTATAAGTTAATATTTATAGAACAAAATTTTATTGAAACAAGGCGCAGGGTATCAAAAGCACGCATCATGACCCAATGAATCCAGGATATGAAAAATCTTCCAACATAAGAATTACATCAAAAAAGGAGACTGCCATAGGATATCAATAGATGCAGAAAACTTGTTGCACAGAATTCATAAGTGGCTTATCTAATAAAACCTTGAAGTACAATCACAATGAGAATACCTTCTTAAAGACGATGGAGTTATTGACCTGAAGATAGAAACCAAACTTGTAAAACGCTAAGAGGTATTTCTGTTAAAACTGGTTTTCTTGCCTACAACTACTACCAATCATACTGATATTGTTGAATGTTAACAAATGCAATAAGAAAAAAAATCAGTATGATATTTGGAGAAAATACCAAGTTATTTTTAGTCTGTTATTATTTTTCACTGGGTTTTATAACTAGGAAGCTTAAAGGTTTACAGAAATGCTAGAATTAAGTGAATTTGGCAGCTGTTTGGTTAATATATATTATCCAAAGATAAATATACAAAATTAATTGCTCTATGTTTTTCCTTAATGATACCAATGAGAAATGAAAATGAAGGGAGATACCATGAAAATTTTAAAGGAAAACATTGAAAAATTAAGGATAAGTAAAACACCTATCTAAATAATACTATAAAACTATGTGAAAGATTTGGACCAATGAAAAGATATGCTATGTTCCAAAACAGAATAGTTACTAGAACAAAATTACAAGTTCTCCAAAGTTAATATATAAATTTAATATAAAATAAAATTTTAAAATTCCAATTCAGGGGCACCTGCCTCAGTCATTAAGCATCTGCCTTCGGCTCAGATCATGATCCCAGGGTCATGGGATCAAACCCCGCATCGGGCTCCCTGCTCCGTGGGAAGCCTGCTTCTCCCTCTCCCTCTCCCACTCCCACTGCTTGTGTTCTCTCTCTCACTGTCTCTCTCTGTCCAATAAATAAATAAAATATTTTTAAAAAATACCAATTCAGGTACTTAAAATTGGACAAAATGATACTAAAATTTATCTAAAGTACTCTTCTCATAAAATTTTAGAGAATGGTGCCAAAAGGAACAGGGCAGAGGAGATCTTGACTTCACAGATCATAGGGTATACTATAAATTTATACAGTCTACAAGAGACTCAGTTTAGATTTAAAGAGGCACATAAGCTGAAAGTGAAGAAATTAAAAAAAGACAGGTCACAAAAGTGGTCAACAGAAGAAAACAAATATGGTTACACTTACCGCAGACAAAATCGACTTTAAGTCAAAAACTGTCTCAATAGACAAAGAAGGCCCTTATAGGATGGTGAATGGGTCCATTCAACAGGAAAATTGAATAATTATAAATATATTTGCACCTAACCTCAGAGCACCTAAATATGTCAAGCAAATATGGACAGATCTGAAGGGAGAAATAGATAATAATAGTACGGGAGTTCATGACCACACTTTCAACAATGGATAAGCCATCTAGACAGAAAATCAATATGAAAACACTGGACTTCAACTCTACTTTAGACCAAATGGACTGATGGACCCATGCAGGACATTCTATCCAATAGAAAAAGAATGCACATTCTTCCCAAATGCACACGGAGCATTCCCCAGGATCGATGACATTTTAGTTCACAAAACCAGGTTTAACAAATTTCAGAAGATTGAAATCATTTCAACTATCTTTCTCATGACAATGTAGTGAAACTAGAAATAAAAAAAAAACAGGAAGAGAGAAAGAAAGGATTTGGACGATTATCTTACACAACACACAGAAAACAACTCAAAATGGAGGGAACTGAAGGGGAAAAAAATGAGCACCTGCCCGAAGTACCCAGGTGAGTCCATCAGGAGCACCAGCAACACAGCAGTCTCCGAAGGGAAGGTAGGAGGTCAATGTCAGACAGGCAATTGGAACAAAGAATGGCTGAAAACTTTGCAAATGTACTGAAAGTCATGAATCTAAATACTTGAGAATTTCCATGTGCTTCAAGCAGGATGCATCACAGAGACCCAGACTGCCAAGAACCAAGAGAAAAAACACTGGAAAAAGTCCAAGAGAAGCAATTCGCAATGTGCAAGGGATCCACAGTAAGATTAGATCAGTTTCCCATCCGAAGCCATGTAGTCCAGGAGTCAGCAGGATGACAAAATGTGGAAAGGAAAAAACGGGAAACCTGTCCCTCAAAACTAAGGAGAAAGTGCTAATCCTAGATAAAATCCTGGGGCGTTTGCACACCTGTACAGGGACACCTGTGCTCCAGGCATCGCCAACGGGCTTCTTCAAGGTTAAAAATGCAAGGACACTAGACAGTAAATCTCAGCCACGTTAAAAAATATCATCGGTAGGGGCGCCTGGGTGGCTGAGTCGGTGAAGCAGCTGCCTTCAGCTGAGGTCATGATCCCGGGGTCCTGGGATCGAGCCCCACGCTGGGCTCCCTGCTCTGTGGGGAGCTTGCTTCTCCCTCTCCTCCCTGCTTGTGTTCCCTCTCTCGCTATCTCTCCTTCTCTCTCTCTCAAAGAAAACCTTTAAAAAAAAATAACATCAGTGAAGAGAACTACATGGGAAATATTTAAAAAACAGCATTAAAGGCTTTCTGGTTTCTGGTGCTCTCTACTTTCCTACCTAATTAAAAATATGAGTGTGCAGATCACAGTGGAGAGCACGAGTGAGCGGGAAGATGCCAGGCTCACCTCCTCCCGTGGACACGACGACACACACGGAACGCCGCCCACTCTGGAAAGGACCTGAAGACTGGAGGACAGGCCTTCTGCAGCGGGGGCTTGAGGAGAGGGCCACATCCACAGGGCAGCGGGGGCTCAGACGAGCTCCGGAGCCAAAACCCGAGCACAAATAGCCACAATCCAAAGGGATGTCAGAGACGCAGAGATCCTCCGTGAGGAGTGAGGCCATCAAGCCCCACATCGGGTACCCCGCGTCTGAGGACCTCCCCAGGAAGACGAACCTGCATAATGTCTGGCTTTGAAAATCTTCACAGCTTATCTTGGGGAGCTTTGAAAATTAAGGGGACATCACTCTGGGAGAGCTGGAGACTCCCCTCTTACAGCGCCGGCGTGGAGCGTCAGCCCATCTGAGACCTAGCATGGGGGCAGCAGTTTGGAAATTTATTATCTCACATAGCGTGTGTGCTGGAGGGCAAGGATCGGCAGGGGCTTTCTCTGGGAACAGAATGCCCGGTCCTCAGCACTTTCCTGCCCTCCTTCTGAAGTTATCCT
Organism: Zalophus californianus; assembly: GCF_009762305.2. Classification (NCBI taxonomy): domain Eukaryota; kingdom Metazoa; phylum Chordata; class Mammalia; order Carnivora; family Otariidae; genus Zalophus; species Zalophus californianus. The sequence goes on along the minus strand of NC_045604.1, from coordinate 114,163,396 downwards.
GGTGTTTGCAGGAGCCAATTCTCACGCTTTCCATCTGACTCGCTAGCACTCCACACCCTGCTGGTCCCCTGTGGACCCACCTCCCCAACGCTCCCATCCCAGCAGGTGCCCCTACAAAGTGAATCAGGCCCCACCATTCCTTGTGGGCACTTTGGCTGGGACCAGCAGTCCTGCAAAGAGACTCCTGTCCAGGGAGGATGGGAGCCAGTGCGACCCAGCAGCGCACACACAACAGCTGGGGCTGGGCCTCTTGGCTCACTGTGCTGGGAGCAGGGGTCCTGTATCTAATCTGGCAATCCCCCCCAGCAAACCCGGCACCTACGGCCAGGCCTCCCAGCAGCCGCACTGGTACCAGCAGGCCCCCAGTTATGGAGGCCGGTCACTGCCAACAGTTGGCCCGAGGGCAAGCCCTGTCCCTCAGCACTCCTGCAGCACTCATGACAGGGGACACAAGGTCTGGTGACCAGGGTGACAGTGCTGCCTAGCCCCATGGGACACTTTCTGTATAAGACCAGGAGACACAGCCGACCTTATGCACAGAAACAAACACCATATCAGACAAAATGAGGAGACCGAGAAAATGGGGTGTGAGGCTCAAAGCAATGAGGATCTAATTTGATTTTGTCCAGGTAGTTAATGAATTGCCCTAACATAACTTACTGAATAATCCTTTCATCAGTGATTTCAAATCTATAGTCTCATGAAATGTGGGTTTATTTCTGGACTTGCTTTTCTGTGCCATGATCTGTGGTATCTGCTAAATTCCAAGGCTGTCCCTATTCCAACCAGAGCCTCTAAATTCTCAGAAATAGACTTGGCGTTGCCTCAGAGATTTGTGTTTGCAGTCTCGTCTCTTACACTAGACTGCGGGTTCCTTGAGGGCAGGGGATCTTATTCTTGCCGGCACCTGAGCAAGTACGGTGCCAGGGAGGAAGGAAGGGCATAGAAGCATCAAGAGAAGTGGGCACGCTCCAGCACAGAGTGGTCAGATTTAGCAAAAATTGTACTGGTTTTCCAGCCACGGTAGAAGATGACATAAACAAGTAATTTTTGTTTAACTATGTCCCCTACAATATTTGGAACATACCCTAAAAAGGTCATTTGTTACCTGGCTGAGATTCTAAGCAGGGGTCCTGTATTTTATCTGTGATAAAAAGTGCCCCAGTGGGCACTCAGACATCTGGTAAACCGGACCATTTCCCTGTTGTTACTCTGCACTTGCTCCTTAAAGAAACTATTAACGGGTACACGAGAGACACAAGCCTATACACTCAGTCCAAATGGTTCCTCGTTTGTGCCAGGCGCCATACCAACTGAAGGGTTATAATGATGGGCAAAATCCAGCCTGGCCCTCGCTTCATGGAGTTTGCCATTTAGTGGGATAGAGGGCCACGAATCACATGATCAAGCTCATTTATTGGAAAAGTATAAGGTGGTACAAGAATGCATTGCAGTGGACTGAATATGGTGGGGTGGGTACTCAACCCCCAAACAAGGGGTAATTGAGTCAGAGCTCATTATGTATCTAGGAGAGAGAATTCCAGGAAAGAGAACAGTATGTGCAAAGGTCCTGAGGTGGGAGGGCCCAGGTGGGAGGATCTGAGGTGAGTGAGGGAGTAAGCGAGAGGGGGCTGTAAAGGCAGGCCGGGGCCCGATCCTATGGGCCCACAGTGAGTTGGGGCAAGTGCAGGTCTTAGCAAGGCATGACTTAATGCTGCTGCATTTCTGGAGCTGGCTATGGCCACAATACCAGATTGGGTGGTTGGAAGGGGCCGGTGTGGATGGTACCAGGCATCTCTGGGCGGGTGGACAGTGGCCTCACAGGCAATGGAGGGGGAAAAGTAGGCTGCACTGCCCTCAGGCACGGTGGAACCACGGTGGAAGGCAGGCAAGGGGAGAGGCATCAATGAACCCCTGGCACAGCAAGGGCAGACCTCCACCGTTCCTGGGGAGGGGGTGTTAACCTACGGTGAGAAGGGGGAGCCTGACCTAGGGTGGGAAGAGTGAGGGAGCCCAGGAGAAGGCGTGCACACAGGAGGGCTGATGCCAAGATGGCAGAGCCAGGGAGACCCTCGTGCACCCAGCTGCAGAGCTGGGGCAGAGGGGACGCACGCGTCTCCCAGCCTCCCCTCCATGAGCCTCATGGAGATCCTGCAGGTAGGCGGCATTAGCCCCGCCCCACTTTGCAGGGGGGCAACTGCAGTTCAGAGCCTTTCCCAGATGCCAGAGCTGGTACAGGGCAGAGTCAGGATTCGAACTCACATCTGTTGAGCTACTAAGCCCACACTCTGTCCTGTGTGCCAGGAGCCCCCTCCTGTCCCCTGACCCTCACAGCGATGATATAACAAGGTCCAGGAGTTAAGATGGAGAGCTCCAATTTCAGCAGGGGAGGAGAGTGGGTAGGTGGCAAGGCCAATTCTCATTTCCTGCAGTTCTGCAAGGTGATCAGTCCGGGAACCTGCATGGCTGGGCCAAGTTAGGGCACCCAGAGTGGACACGGCCACCCTGGCCACATGCTGTGGTCAGTAGAGGAGCTTGAAAATGCTGGGCACCTGCCTGTCCGCCCACTTGTGCTTCTGCCCAGGGGGCTCCCACATGCAGTCAGGTAACGACCCACTGGGACATCAGCTGCTCTCAGGCTGGAGGATCTCAGAAATGCCCCCCCCAACCCCACCCCACTGCACTGCCCAGTAGCCCAGCTAATCTGAGTTTTGAACTAAGATCTTTAAAGGCCCAAGACCCCTAAAAATTATTGTCTACCCCCAGCTCTGAAATACAGCTGACCTTCGAACACTGTGGGGGTCAGTGAGGCTGACCCCACATGAAGCCACAGATCCGCATATAACTTTTAACCCCCCCAAAAAAACATAGCTACTGATAGCCTACTGTGGACCAGAAGCCCTACCAATAACATAAACTGTCGATTAGCCCATATTTTGTATGTTGCATATATTACATACTAAGTTCTTACAATAAAATAAACTAGAGAAAAGGAAAGGTTAATAAGAAAATCACAAGGAAGAGAAAATGCATTCATAGTATCATACTGTATTCACCAGGGAAAATTTCCACCTATCATTGGACCCACAGAGTTCAGGCCCGAGTTGCTCAAGGCTCAAGTATAACTGAAAATAAAACAAGACTAACATGGCACGGCTGGGTGGCTCAATCTGAGTGTCTGCCTTCAGCTCAGGTCATGATCCCAGGGTCCTGAGATTGAGCCCCGCGTCGGGCGCCAAGCTCGGTGGGAAGCCTGCTTCTCCCTCTCCCACTCCCCCGCTTGTGTTTCCCCTCTACACAGTGCTCTGGCCTTAGCTGAGTTCCCACGGTTGTACCTCATTCTCCCTGAGGGAGACCCTGTATGCATTAAACACCCAACTCCCCATGATTTCTCTGGAGAAGGGGCTATCCAAGTCCTTTGTCTATTTTAAAATTAGGTGGTCTTTTTGTTGAGGAGTTGTAAAAGCTCTTTACATATTCTGGACAACAGTCTCTTACTAGATACATAATGTACAAATATTTCCTTCTGGGGGCTGTCTTTTCACTTTCAGGATAGTCACTTCTGATGTACAAAGATTTGTAATTTTTTTTTACATCTTTTTAAGAGCGAGGGAGAGAGAGTGTGTGAGCGGTCGGGGGCAGAGCGAGAGGGAGAGAGACTCACCTGCAGGCCCTACACTCAGCGTGGAGCCTGACATGGGGCTTGATATCATGATCCTGAGATCATGATCTGAGCCAAAATTAAGTTAGGTGCTTAACTGACTGAGCTACCCAGGCGTGCTGAAAAGATTTGTAATTTTGAGGATATGATTTTTTCTTTCTTTTCTAATGCTTTGGTGCCAGAGCTAAAAGCATTGCTAAATCCAAGATTATGAAGATTTATCCCCATTTATTTCTTCTAGAGTTTATAATTTTACCTCTTACATTTAAACCTTTACTTAGTTTGAGCTAACGTTTCTATGTGGAATGAGGTAGGGTCCAGTTTCATTCCTCTGCACATGGATAACCAATTGTCCCCCAATGTAATGTTGTCCACCCTTGTCAAAATTCAGTGGACCATAGAAGAACGGGTTTATTTCTGGTCTCAGTTAAATCCCACTGATCTGTATGCATACCTTTTGAAAAGGGTATGCATAAAAATAAAAATTGTTATTTTATATATTTATTTAAAAATTTTTAAATTTAAATTCAATGAATTAACATGTAATGTATTATTTGCTCCAGGGTGAATGCATACCTTTACGACAGTATCACAACTTTTTCTTGACTGTTGCTTTGTATGAGATTTGAACTTTGGAAGTATGACTTTTCACCTTTGATTTTCTTTTTCAAGATTGTTCTGGCTAACTTGTGGTCCCTTGAAATTCCATATGACTGTTAGGATTAGCTTGTGCATTTCTTCCCAAAGGCCTTTGTGAATTTTCTTGGGAACACATTGAATTTCCACATCACCTTGTGTTCTACTGCCATCTTATCGATAGCATGTCTTTTCATCACCATGGGGTGTCTTCAGAATTATTTAGGTTTCCCTTACTTTCTTTCAGCAATGTTTTGTAACATTCAATGTACAAGATGTGCACCTTGATTACATCTATACCTAAATATTTGCTTAATGTTGATGTTCCCTAAAATGGAATTGTTTTCTTAAATTCCTTTTCGGATGATTCATTGCTAGTGTATACAAATAAGAGAGATTTTTGTGTATTGATATTTTGTCCTGTAACTGTGCTGAATTAGGTAACCGGCTCTAATCATTTTTTGTTGATTCTTTTGGAAGCTCTATATAAGATGATGTCATCCCTGGTTTCTGAATAGACAGAGTTCTAGTGTTTCCTTTCACATGTGGATGTCTTCTTTCTTGGCTTATCATTCTGAGTAGAACTTTCAGTACAATACTGAGCAACAGGTGAAAACCAGCATCCCGTCCTTGTTCCTGATTTCAGAGTAGAGCTGTCCATCTTCAGACTTAAGCATGGTGTTTGCTAGAGATTTAATGAGAAAATTACTCCTTATTCCTGATTTCATGAGTATTTATATCAGCAACAGACATTGGACTTTGGTTAGAACATTTTCTACATCAATTCATATGACCACATGTTTTTATTTAAAAATTCATTGTGCTGTATAACATTGCTTGTTTCACTCTATTGAATAACCTTTGAGGTGTTTGTGCAGAGCCACTTGCTTAGGGTGCACAGTCTATTTATGAGCTCTTGGTTTTGCAATTCTTCTGATCTAGCTTCTTACATCTCTTTTAAGAAAGGTACAGGAATGCATTTTGCTGATTTTGTGGGGTTGGTAATAGTGGATAGGGTTAGGGTTAGGAGTTAGGGATTAGGGTGAGGCTTAGGGTCACCCTGTCCTCTGCTGCACAGAACCCATTCTCCTCTGGTAACTAGAGTGATATTTTCGGAACATAACCTTTGGGCCTTTCTGGGGTATGCTCCCCTCATGCCCGTCCTCTCCAGCCTCATCTCTTCCACCACAGCCACCCTTCTGTGGGCCACCCAAGTGTGTGGTCATCCCACATGTGCCCTGGCCCTGACTACAAGCCTTTGCTTTTGCTGTGCCCTCTGCCAGGATCACTCTTCCGTCCCCTTGCTTCATATCTGACATCTTCCCCCATTGGCTGGGTCTGGACTTGCCCTCTGGTGACCTGACACATGTCTGCTGGTTGAGTGTGGTTATCCCCTATTTCAATGTAGTGCCCTCCTTCCCAGTGTGAGTGATTTACAAACCTTCCTGGTATGGGGCACGCCCAGGGAAGTAGCCTTAGCGCCTATGCAAAAACATCAGTTTCAGAGGGGCTCACCACACTTGATAATGGGGGAACTGCTGTCCTCACAGGGCGGAGCAGGTAGTACCCTTAAAGGGGGACCAGCCATGGGACGTGGTTGGATAAGACTTTGAACCCTTGGGGGCCGGGGAGATGTAGACCTGGACCTGGAAGCTTACACCCTTGGATTCAAGCCTGGGGCCTAAGCAAGCCCCCTCTTCTTCTTGGTGTTGACTTTTGCCTTCCCTGTCCACAGGCTGGACCTGATTCCTGATGTGGCAGAGTTTGAGGGTGACCCCTCCTAGGAATACCAGTGGCTTACTGAGCACCTTGTCAGCAGGATGCCCAGCAGTCTTCCAGGGAGGAGTCTACAGGAAGTGGAGACAGGTCTGTGGGGGCCAGCGGCAGCCCACTCAAAGCAAAATGGGACAGGTGGTAGGCCCTGCTGATTCTAGCCCCTCTGTAAGACAAAGAAATGAGGGCTGTGCCCAAAGGTGCTTCCTTCCTGGAAGGTGGGGATGGGATCTGCAGGGGGGCGGCCAGTGGAGGGCACCTGCAGGGTTTGCCCAGGAGCTCAGCACAGGGGAAGTTTTCCAGGCTCCAGCATGCTGACTGTGGGGCTGCATGGGTTTCCAGCCTCCAAAGCCTCAGGCTCCCCTTTGGAAGACAGGCTGCTGATGGCCCCCATCTCTGGGAACAGACATTAGGGAGGTCCTGCTGGCAGATTCCCTCAGGAAGGTCAGGAGGTGGATGTTCCTTAAAGGAGCCCAGGGCCTGCCCCCATGAAGAAGGTGCACACGTCCAAGGCCCCCAACTCTGGTGTCCTGCTGCCAGCCTCTGGCAGTGACCCTCTTCCTGCCCTGTCCACTCCCCCTGTGGATGCGTGGTCTTCCTGGAGCTGTTCCTGCAGATAGCAGAGAAACACTACATGGTGGGGCATGGGGTCACCTACTAGGTTTTCACCAATCAGCCAGCTGCCGGGCCCCGAGTCCCCTTCCAGGTAAGCCGGAGGGTGGTGGTCCTCATGGAGGACACAGGGTCACTTACTACGTCTTCACCGACCAGCTGGTTGCTGTGCCCCGTGGGCCACTCTGGGAGGGCCAGAGGATGGTGGTCGTCGAGGTCTGCGGCATCCTGCTCTGGCAGGATGTGTCCATGTGGCACATAGCGATGATCAGACGCTTCCGCGAGCAGTGCTTCCTCTGTGACATGGAAGACCTGGTATGCATGCACGTGGATGCGGGAATGAAGTTCTGGGAACATGTGGGCATGGAGATCCTGTCTCCCCTCTTTGGTACCGCACACCTCGGTTTCTACTGGGCAGCCCATGAGGACTTTAGCTATGAGCGCAGGCCACAGTCCCAACCCACATCCCCAGGTACCAGGGCAACTTTTACTACATGGGGGCCTTTTTCGGGGAACTGGTGGAGTTTCCCTGACTGCCCTCGGCCTGTCACCGGGCGATGGTCGTCAACTGGGCCAATGGAATTGAGGCTGTGTGGCCCGATAAGAGCCACCTGAACAGGTACCTGCTGGGACGCAGGCCCACCAAGGTGCTGTCCCCGGAGGACCTGTGGGACCCATGGCGGCTGGGCTGGCCCCCCCATCATTCCCTGGGTCATGAAAAAGCTGAGAACCATGGCTGTGCCCCAGAATCAACAGGGCACCCATAACTCATGAGGGGCTGTCCCTGGAGGAGCTGTGGGACCTGCGGTATTGGGCTGTTCCCTGAAGGACCTGTGGGGCCCGCAGCTGATGGGCTGGCCCCTGTCATGGAGAAGCTGAGATTTGTAGCTGTGCCCAAGAATCCCCAGGATATCTGGACGTCACGAGGGGCTGCCCCCATCTCCATCAGGGGGTGCTGCCTTGAGCAGAGCGGTCAGAGCGGATTCCTACTTCTGTTCCCTTCAGGGAAACTGTGGAGCCCAGCACTGCTTGCATGGGCACGCCAGCGCCCTAACCAGCCCTGCGCACAGGAGGCCTGCCTGGGGCACAAGGTCCTCTCTTTGCGGTCACTACATTTTGATCATTTCCGGGTCCTTTGCAGCTCAAAATGGCTCCAGTTTTATATCGGATGTTTTTCTGTGTCAATGCTAAGCAACCATCTTAAAAAGAACAATTGAGGGAAAAGGTTTTCTCCATGGTTCTAAACAGACATCTCCTGTTGGGGCTGGGAGCAGCCCTGTAGCAGCCATGGAGCCAGAACGGGTGCTGGCTGGGTCTTCCCTCCCAGTCCTTACACCTCACTGCAGCCATGGGGCTTCAGGGTCAGGGGTGCGCCGAGCCACCTCCCAGACCCCCAGTGCCCTCACCACCAGAGGCCTTGGCCGTGGCCACTAGCTCGGCCTCCAGGAGCGTGGAGCCCTCTGGGTTATATAAGGTTCCTGACTTTGTTTTAAATGACTATTTCTGTGCTGGTGTTTGTGAAATGTGGGCATTCGCTCTGTCTGGATGCGCATCACCTTGGCATTGCTCAGTTCCCACCAGTAGGTTTGCACTTGTGCACTTTCTCTGGACCATCTGCCTGCACTGTGTCTTAGCAAGCACTTACTAAGCTCAGTCACCCAACAAGGGGCAGAGCATGAGAGCGAGAACTAAGATACAGGCTCCCTGCTCCTGGGCCCTCCAGGGACTCGTGATGGCCCCGACTTCATGACTCATTTCTTTTGTATTGTGGTATAATGGACATACAGCTGATACCATGAAGCGTGTATCAGTGGCAATAAGTATATTCCCTGTTCTGCACCGTCTACCTCCGTCCATCACCACAATGTTTTCATCATCCCAAACTGAACCTCTACCCACGAGACCATAACCCCCATTCCCCTTCCCCAGCCCCGGCACCCAGCAGCTCCTTCCACCTCTGTGAAAGGGAATACTCACAATCCCTCACAAGTGGGGTCGTCCGGTGTCGGTCCTTTAGGGACTGGCTTATTTCACATGGCGTAATGGCCTCAAGGTCTGTCCCTATGAGCCTGAACCTGACCCACTTTCCCCCCGTAAGTGTGGCTCAGCCCTCTCCTGTCTGAGCCGAACCTCCTCAGTCCCCTCTGCTCCCCTCACCTTCCTCCTCAGACTGAAGATGATCCCAGCCAGTCTGCAGCTTTGAAGATCTATTCAGTCTGGATGCCAGGCACATACCCCGGGAGCCTCGGGCCTTACCTATACCCCATCTGTCCACGTCAGGTGCCCGCCATCCTCCCTCAGCTGACCACCTGCACCTCCCACAGGTGTCCCCATCTCAGGAGAGGGAAACACCAAGTCCAGACCCTTGGAGTCCTCTGGGACTTCTTGCTTGTTACCAACTCTCCCAGCAGTGAAGTGGCTACTGGAAGACATTCAATGTCCAAAACATTTAAAGGCATACATCAGTCTCTGCTGCCTAAGGCAATGGATAACAGTTGGGGCAATAGAAACCAAGCAGAATCACCGGAAGAAAGGCTGAGGAATGAAGAGCTTTAGGGAAGAAATGTCTGGAAGCCTGACTGCCTCTACCTGACCTTCAGGTGCTCCTCAGTTACTCCTGTGCCTCTGGTATCTTCCTGGAACCCTGACATGGCTGTTTTCAGACAGCTCGTCCAGCAGTACACTCAGTTTCTGGGAGGCGGATTTGCTGGAATCCGCAGTGTGTACTGCTGCCCCACCAGGATCTCTTTATGAAGGTGCATTGCCCAGGCCATCTGAGGAGCCAAGACTGTGGGTCTGTGACCTATAGGGATTCTGAGCAGACCTGGTGGGTTGGGAGGGCTGCAAGGTCCAGAGGCAGGTTTCCAGAGACCCGACTCGGGTCCCCGGTATCCTACCGGTTTTGAATCAAAGCCCTGAGATCTTTAAATGCCAGCAATATTACAGCATGGGCCAGAAAAGCAAATGTCCCTGTGCACCCAAACCCACCTAAACTATTGGCCATTTCTTGTCCCTTGAGCTGAGGTCAAAGGATTGGGAGTCGGGGCTTGAGGAGGGTCCTGGGCCAGACTTTGTATCTGGGGGACAAAGGCCATCCAGACAAGCTCGTGCTGAGCCTGAGGAGGGGGTCTGTGTGGAGAACCCAGATGCAGGCACTGCTGTCCACGGAGGTCCCCTCAGCCTGCCCGAGTGCACCTGCTGCTGGGGGAGAGCCAGCCCCCTCCTCTCTGCCTGAGGGCTCTCTCCTGCACCAGGTGCCTCCTCTCCTGCCAGCCATTGCCATCCTGCAGCCTGGGAGGGTGGCTACCCTGAGTTTCTCTTGCTGCTGGGGGAGCACCTGCCCCCGCCTCTCTGCCTCAGGGTTCTCTCTTGCATCAGGTGCACCTCCTCTCCTGTCAGTCACTGTCAGCCTGCAGCCTCGGAGGGTGGCTACCCTGACAACCTCCAGCCCTGGGGACAGAGCTGGTGTGGGTGAGATGTGGTCTCCCAGCAGGCCTGTGCGCCAGGTCCCCACAGTGCCCCCTCTCCTCCTGCAGGCTCACTGTGCCACATACCCCCTCAGTCTCCCTGGGCCCAAGTCTTCCTCTATTCGCGGACCATTCTTGACCCAGGCTCCACACGCTGGGACTGGGAGCAGGTCGTCTGGACCTTCTGGACTCTCGCTTCCGTGCCCATGACATGGGCATAGTCTGACCTCACGGACTGCTCAGAGGAGACCCAGTGCAGGAAGAGGCAGGCCACTGCAAGAGAGATGGCTAGTGACCCCAGAAGGAGGACACAGTCCTTGCAAAAAGCACCGGGCTCACAGGACCCAGCGTGGGATGTGGGTGTCAGACCAGGGAGCACAGGGAGTCCTGGAAGGGGTGGCCCTGGCGGGGAAGTCACTGAAGGGTCCCAGAAGAGGCAAAGACAAGGAAGATGACAAGACAGAGCTTCCCAAGGAGGTTGATGAAAGGATCAGAGAATTGCAGAGACCCTTGGAAAACTCAGAGGCCCTGGAGATGTTGGCTGAAACGCAGTCATTTGGTCCAAAAAGTTGGGTCACAACACCCCAGTCGACACTGGAAGATTTACTCTTTGTTGGTTCTAGGAATCAGTAGGTACCTGCCAGGAGAACTCACATTGCATGAAGTCTAGGATATACTTACTTTTCATTACTTTTCAGGACTAGATTTTTCTAGAGGAAGTGCTAAGCATGGGTCTTCCATTCTTTGCATTGTGCAACTGGCCTCTGTTTTCAGGAGCTGATTCTTGGTGCTCATCACCACTGCTAACCCTGAGGACTGCCCCCGTCACCTCCCACAGTGGACATGACCATGTGGGTTGGGGGGTGCTCACTGATGAAGCCCCAGTGCTCAGTACACAGCAGGGACCCCAGATCCTCTGCTGAATGAGGGTGGAAGGAGGGAGGGTTGGAGGGAGGGAGGGAGGGGGAGGGAGGGTTGGAGGTAGGGAATGAATGGGGGAGAGAATGAATGAGGGAGGGAGTAAATCCACAGAAGCTGGGTCCATAAATCAGGAGTCCTTATTTGGGGTGAGGTCCGAGGGCATCACAGCCTGGGCCCTGGATGGTGGCTCAGGGCACGTCCATCTGTCCTCCCAGTGCTGACCTTCCTTCTCCTTGGACCCGCTGTCATCCTGGATCCTCTCCCCCTCCTCCTCAACAATTCTCAATGTTCCCAGGGGCAGGGTGGCAGGAGGGGTGGGTCTCAGGAGGGGCTTCCCGGATCCTGTGCCCCGGATGACACTGGGACAGTAGCTGCAGGGCATTCTGTCATGAGAACTGGGACCGTGGATCCCATCCATCTCCTTGAGCATTAGTGTTGTTCCATTCCCTGCTCTCTCCACCACCGCTGTGATGAACACTCCTGACAATAGGTGTGTGAAAAACCGAGGCAGAGTTTCCGGGGCTGAGTCCGAGGCTGAGGATGGGTGCACCTGTGGCCTGGGATGGGTGCTGCTCACTGTTCTCCCAGAGAGGGGTGCCTGTCACCCTTCTCTCCAGGGGACCTCTACTTCCTCATGTTCTCCCCAGGGCTGCTGGTCCCCAGACCAGACACCTGCCAGTCTGAGGGTGACCAGCGCTGCCTCCATAGGGTTTCCTTTGCCGGAGTCCTTCCCCAGGAGCTCCCGCATCTCTGACACATTTTCCCTTCGTGCCTATCCTTCCGCCTTGGACTTGCTTGTGTTTGGTCTCCGTCCCTGTGGAACCCAGTGACTTGGAGCGTGGTTTGGACCAGAGTCAGGTGAAACCTTTCTCTGCCCTTGGGTTGTGAGCAATGCTTTTGCCCTTTGTGGTGTGTTTTCCAGCTTTCTGCATTTCCCTGGTTTCTGTGTGGGTCTCAGGAGGAACCAGCCCTGTCCTGTCTGGGGTCAGGCTGTGGGGTCCCAGCAGGACCAAGGGTCTCGGCCCTGAGTTTGTGCCCATAATTCCTAAAGTGGCCTCTTTGATTACATCTGATGTGTAATCCTTCGGGGATTTCAATATCAAATAAGGTAAATTTTATGACAAATAAACACAGAAGAAAAGGAGTCCCCTTTGAAGTTAGGGGGGCAGACACAAAGGCCCCTATTGTGTGATTCCAATAACAGAAACATCAGGAATAGGTAAAGGAACAGAGAGAGAAAGCAGCTTAGGGGTCACCGGGGTCTGAGCTGGGGGAGAAAAGGGCAGGGAGGGCTTCTGGTTCGGGGACTCCTTTGGGGAATGAGATATTCTGTGGCAATGTTCTGGGCTGTGGTGGCACAGCGTTGGGCATGTACTTAATGCTCATGATGTGTTCAATTGAAAAGAAGAAATTTTATTTAAAACAAATAATAAACAGTATATAGGACATGGAAGGATAAAATAACAGTTAAAATGTACCAGAGAGAAAGAACACAGGGGGAGGGGATGAAACAATCGGGCGGGGTCTCGGGTTCCGGTGATGGAACTAAGGGTGATTGTACAAGGAGCTCTCCCTGCAGGGCTGTGGGCTCTGGATGTGGCAGTGGGAGCCCTGCAGGAGCAGGAGTAGGGGCAGGGCTCAGGATAGGGGCAGGGACAGGGGCAGGGGCAAGGGGAGGGACAGGGTCAGCAGTAGTGGCAGGTGCAGGATCCAGGGCAGGAGCAGGGACAGGATCTGGGTCAGGGGCAGGAACAGGAGCCCTGGCAGGGGCAGGGGAAGGGGCAGCGGCTCTGGCAGGAGTATGGACAGGGACAGGAGCAAGGGTAGGATCTGGGTCAGGGACAGTGGCTCTGGCAGGGCAGGAGCAGGAACAGGGGCAGGGGCAGGAACAAGAGCACAGGCAGGGGCAGGGGCTGGGGCAGAGGCAGAGGCAGGGGTAAGGGAAGGGGCAGGAACTGGGTCAAGATCTGGTTCCGAGGCAGGGGCAGGGGCTGGGGTGGGGGAAGGGGGAGTGGCAGGAACTGTAGCAGGGGCAGGGGCAGGGGCTGGTGCAGGAGGAGGTGCCAGTTCTTCCTGGACAGCGCCAGGCTCTCCGTGGGCAGGTGCCGGGTCATATGCTGGCTCCTGGTTTCCTCCTGAAGTCACTGCAGGCACCAGCCCTCCCTCCAGATCCAGCTCTAGCTCTTCAGGTTGTGGAGCAGCTGTGAGAGGAGAAAAGCTCACCTCTGTGCCTGCTCTCTGTGGGCCTTTGCAGAGACAGAGCCCAGCCCAGGGTCTCCCAGAGAAGCCACAGCCGGGAAGGAACCCTCATGGGGACTTCTCCCCAACTGCAGTCCACCGCTGTGTGCTCTGTGCCCAGTCGTTGCTCCTGGCCCCACACCAGCCTCTGGGGGCTCCTCCCTGTGGGGCCAGCACCGACCTGTCCCCACACACCATGAACACCAAGCCCCAGCCTTCTTACCCTCGGCCTCGGCCTCCGTGGGTTCCGGCTGATGGACCACTGTCCGGTGGACAACCACCTGGGACAGTGGTCTGGGTGGTGTAGGAGGTCTTCCCCTACAATCCCCAGCACCTGCTTCTGGGAACCCCTGTGGGGTCACCCCCTCTGTTGAGGAGATGGAGGGCAGGTCCACCAGCCTCTTCTCCATGTCCTCCTTGGCCTTCTGCAAAGACAGGGACCGGTAGCCGGCCCCGAGGCATCACAGCCCTGCCCGGCCATCCGCACTGTCCTCTTGCCCAGTCCCCCTGCTGCTCCCAGATCAGACACAAAGCTGTGCGTGCACAGCCCTGCATCCGGGATGCAGTGACCCATCCTCCCGCATGTCTATCAGGATAAACCTCGGGCAGAACGCGCAGCGACCGCACACCCCATCCCACACAGCCAGGCTTGACCTTGAACATGACCTGCCCACTGGGTATCTGACCCCTCATCAGCCTGCTCCTGCTCGGGGTGGCCCCACCCTCCATGACCCCTCTTTATACACACATACACACACAGACGCACACCCCCATCCACACACGTGCACCCAACACACACTCACACAGACACACACACACACACACACACACACACATACACATACACAGGGAGGGCACCTGGGGCTACACAGGTCATCAGAGTGAGTGGGGCTGGGTGACCGGCTCTGGGCCTCCTGGTGTCACCTTTCTGTCCTTCCGGCCAAATGGCCAGAGGCTGTGGGGAGCCCTGACATTAAATCCCCAGCGGGGGACAGCGTCTGCAGGGCGCGCTTTTTTCCACCTGTGGCCTCCAGACCTCGGCAGGCAACATGCGAACATCTTGGTTTGAAGATCTCCAATGAAATGAGCTGGTCAGGGGGCTGTCTGTGGAATGTGGGTCCCTGGTTATCACGGTTCCAAATTCTGTTGGGCTCTGTTGTCAGGGAAGTGAGGTCACCACTGCCTGGGGAACCCTTACAACTTCCTCACACAAGAGTCCCCAGAGTGCCCCCCTCCACCGGCTGCTCAATGCTCATCCTCCCCCCATGCCCCATCCACACAGTGACACCCACACAGCCCACCCACAGCCCCCGGGAGGCCTGGGTGCAGCTGGTGTCTCTGCTGTGAGGGCACAGATCTGGGTTCACACCTGTTTCCTGTGCGTGCCCAGATCTGTGACCCTGGACAGACCCTGTGACTCTCAGGGCCTCCCCAGGCTCCCCATGTGCACATTGGAGTATTCTGGCTTCTACTTCTAGTTACACCATTGGGGTTAGGACCTCTACACATGTTCCATACCTGCCTTCACAGGAGGCTGGTGCATACTTGCAAAGCAAGGATGAGCCAGGAGCTGGACTTGGCATGGAACACAGCTCAGAGGGGCTTGGGTCTGCTCTGGGGTCCAGGCAAAGCCACCCCCCTCCTGCTTGTGTCCCAGCCCCCGTGGGAAGGTAGTAATGAACTGATTCTGACCTTGTCCTCTCACAACACAGACTTCCAGAGGCTCCCATTAGGGTTAGGATCAGGTCCCAGGGCCTCGTCTGTGCCCGTGTGCTGGGCAGTCCCCACAGTGGCCCCTGGCACCCCTGGGTCCTGGTCACACATCCCTGTGGAATCCCCTCCCCTCCAGGGTGGATGGCCTGTGTGACGGCGCTCTCAGGATTGGAATGGCACAAAATGCCAGGATGTCATTTCAAGCTGGTGGAAGAAAGTCTATGACTTCTCCTGGTTCCCTCCCTCCTGTGTTCATTCTCTGTCTCCTTCTCTGTCTCTGTGTCTGTGTCTCTCACAGGAGCAGGATCTGTGGGTTCCATGGGCGATGTGAGAAACCTCAGAACCCTCCCTTGTCCACGTTTCCATCTCCGGTCCAGGTGCTCCATTCCTTCCTAAGGCCTCCTCACCCTGACCAGAGCAGTGATTCTGGATCCTCTTCCACATGGGGACCCTGAGGCTGCCACAAGGAGGGCCCTGACCTTGGTCCCCAGACTGGTGACCCTGTGCTCTGCCACGTTCTGCGTACCCCGGTCATCAGCCCCCCAAGCCCCAAGTCTGTCCTCTGCTGAGAAGGACCTCGAGGGGGTAGAAAGCATTTCCCCAGCACTGGGAGCACAGTGGGTCAGGGATGGAGATCCAAGGCCAACAGGCTCTTCTACAAGCCTGTGGGACCCTTGGGACACTGCATCTCTGCAGCCCAAGTGACAGAAGAGTAAGCTGAGGCCTTTTGGGCTGTAGCCCCACTGGACTTGGGGGTGGGTATCTCTTCCTACTCCCAAGTGCCCAGGGTGGTGGTGGACACCAGAACCCAGACCCTGTCTTCCCCCAGTTCCCTGGCAAACCCCTGGGCCCCTTGGGGACCCCTGAGCATCAGCCTGGCTTCTCTCCCCTCCCCATGCTCTGGATCTGGGTCCTTGCCAGGAGTCCTGATGCCCTGCCCTATGGCCCAGCTGTCTCCAACCTATTTCTTCTTTCCTGTTGTCCTCCATGTCACTCCCTGGGTGTCCTCCCCTTCTGACCCCCAGCTGGGCAGTCAGAGTGGTGTGGGTGTGGGGGTGGGTGTGCAGGTGCGCATGCCTCTATGTGCATTGGGATGCCAAGGTCATGTCCCCACATGGGGCGGGGTGGGTAGCTCTCCCCGAGGATCTGAGGGGCTCTCACCCACAAAGCGAACCTCATGGGAGGGTTCGGGCTGACCTAGGACTGGAGAGCAGCCTTGCTCCTTGGGCTCTGCTCCCCTCCTTTGTCTTGGGCCTGCCTCTCTTGACCCATGTTCCCAACTGTCCCTGAGGGTTGGACATGGAAACGCTTGAACGTGTCTGCTTCCCTGGGGAAGGTGGGGGACAGGGGCATCAGGCACACAGGCCTCCCTACCGAGAGGGCCAGCCAGGTGTGTCATGGCCAGGTGTGCAAAGGAGACCTGCACAGAGCACCTGTACAGTGACCCAGCCCTGCGGCGGATGTACACGAGACCCATGGCTGTGCACCTAAAGGGTCCCCCTGTTCCCTCACCACCGCCAACTGCTCTGTGGCCCCAAAGTCCACCGGGCTCTACAACCACGGCCTGTGCAAGGTCAGGTGGGTACGATATCTGGGGACGCACAGGTCATTCAATATCCCCCACTGAGCTGGAATGCATTCCAGTCTGCAGGAATGCAAACTCCCTCTCAGGGCCCAGCTAAGTGCAGGGCTGGGCCGGAGGACCTGGAGGCACCAGTGGAGGCTGACTCAGGACAGGGAGAAGATCAGTCTGCCCCTTCCACTTCTCCTCTCCTCCTTTTGCCTTCTCTTCCTGGCAGGACCTGGGACGATGTCCAGCCTGTCCCTGGCTGCAGCCCTGGCTGGATTCAGAGGGGCAGGAAGGAAGCTGGTGTGGAGGGGCCCACCAGCAGGATTCCCATGTACAGGGGGCCGTTACTATAATGAGGAACCACGTGGGCATTCAGGGATTTCAGCCCTTAGTAGACATGAGCAGTGGCCCCAGGACTCGGCGCCTGCCCCATCCTTCACCCTCTACAAGGCCCTGCATCCTCCCCAGCGCAGTCCTTGTCCACAGCCAGTCCTCCCTCTGGCCCCAGGAAATCCTGCTGCTCCAGGGGCTGGGAAACCTTTACAAGCTGGAGCTGAGCCAGCCCAATAGGGCCTGTTTCCTGGTCCTGCAGCCCCACAGTGAGGAGAGGTGAGGCCAGGCAGGAGTGGGGAGAGGGCAGAGTGGACTCTCCCTGGGGACCATGGCTGCCTGGTCAGCACAGACCCTGCTGTGTGCCGGCCACTAGGGCACCCAGACTCCTGCTCCCGAGCAGGCTCCGTGAGGGAGACTAGAGTGTGGCCCCTGCTAGCTCACATGGTGTCACTCTGTCCTGTATCTACAGCCTGTCCCACCAGCTGGACTCCCCTCCTAGTCGGCCAGCTCACCTTCAGGGTCAAGAACAGGCCATCATGAAGGTCAGGGGCCAGTGCTTGGCTGGGCAGGCAGGGGAGGGCTAGCTCTGGGCTCAGGGAGTCTCTGGCTGGGCTAGCAGGGGCTCTGGAGGGCTGGCCTTCCAGATTCTCTGCTGATCAGCCCTGGATTAGGGTTAAGGCGAGGGTGAGGGTGAGGGTGAGGTGTTAGGTTTAGGGTGAGGGTCGGGTGAGGTTTATGGTTAGGGTTAGTGTTAGGGTTTAGGGTTAGGGTTAGGGTTAGGGTTAGGAGATGATGGCTCCTGATACTCAGGTAAAGATATATAAGACCTACTGGATATTCAGTTGAAGGGCATGTGACCTCCTGAAAGTTATGTGAGCTGAGAAAGTGTGACACTCAGTTAGAAAGTTAGTAGGAGAATGAAGCTCATTTGACAATCTGAAAACTCATAAAACTCAGGAAGAAGCTATGAGGTGTCCTGACACGCAGGCAGGCAAGGGACAACCTCTTGATGCTCAGATTATCTGGTGGAGAATTTACACTCAGGGAGAGGAGGGAACACTGCCCTTCATGCAGGTGGTGTGACCTCCTTGCACTCCTACAGGAAGGTGAAACTTCTTCACATGCAGGTATGTGAGGTGAGCATTTGTCATCCTCCCGTTGGTGAGATGCCGTCTCCTGACAATCAGAAAAATTGAAACCTCAGGATATTCAGGTGATTGTGGTGAGAACACCTGACCCTCAGGTATAGGAGACACATCTTCCTGCATGTAGGTCCCAGAGAGGAGCCCTGGAGACACTCAGGTAGGAAACCCCAGACCCTGTGATACTCAGCAGTGAATAGAAAAGTGGGCTTTGTAGTCGTAAATTAGAGAAATTCAAAGTGGCTCTTTGAAAAGTGTGCTGATAGTATGTACTTGGAAGAGGGAAAGACAATTTGCCCTACACAGGGTTAAGGATCGATTAATCTGGTGAGCCCGACACCCTGTGACCATTGACATGCTGCATCATCTTGACACAGAGGGACAGACTGCCCCTCAGCCCATGATTTGGAACAGGAACTGTGGTTGCAGCTTGCATGAGGGGCAGACCCTGACACTGCACAAAACTGGATCCTCAGATGATACGGAATCTTTGAAGGGTAACTGGGAATGCAGATCCTGGCCTTGGGACAGAGGGAGGGGGCTGCACATGAGCCCCCATCACCCGAGGGGTGCAGAGGAGCCTGTACAGAAAGCTGGCATCTTGTTTCAGCCTGGATCGGTTCAGCTAAAGGGCTCCTGCCTGGCCTGACTATTGGGGTGGGGGAGGGGGGATGTAGCCATGCTGATTGGTCCGGAGGTCACAGAACTGTGTGAGGTCACTGGGCTTCCAGGCCAGGCTGGGGCAGGAGTATGATAGAGATGCTTCCAACTGCCGTTCTGCTGGCCTTGGCAGTGTCTGTGGTTGCCAAAGATAACGCCACGTGTGAATAAGTGTCAGGGACACCTCCGGGGGGTGGAAAGAGTGTCTTTTGAATAGCAAGCCCCACCCAGACTCCCTCTGTCCAGGGCTAGGAAGGAGGCCAAGCTTGGGCCTTAGTAGTGCCCTGGGTCTCACGGGTGTGACCCACATCCCCAACTCTGACCATCCTTGCTCCCAGCTTCATCAGCCGAGAGACCCCAGGGCTGACCCCTGGGCTCCTATGCCTCCCGTAGCACAGACGCTGGGGTCCTTCCCTCACCTAGAGACTGACCTCACTGCCTCTTGCACATCAAGTCCCAATTTTTAGAAACCCCTTTCTTCCCACAGATACTGAGGTGCCCCAACTGTGGCTGACCCCAAAGACCCCAGGGTATTGTCATGGCTTTCTTCTAGGGTCCCGCCTCCACCTAGACTCTGACAGCCCCCAAGGTACCCCCAAAATCTTGTGGCCTCGCCCCAGTTCCCAGAACTTCCACCCCTGGAGCCCCACTGCTTCCCACACCTGGGATCATTGGACCTGCCTTGGCTACTCTCCCTCCTCCTGCCACCATCCAAACCCACACTGCAGCCCCAAGACCCCTGTGGCTGTTCTCTGAGTCTCCTGCCCAAAATTGGCTCTAAAGACCTCAAGCCATTACACCTCTCTCTCACCTCCTCTAGCCTCCCCCCTGCCTCGGGATCTCCCATATTTCTAGGGCCCTTATCATCGGTCCTGCTTCCTATGGCGACTTCTTTTTCGCCTTGGGGCTACACCCACAAGACCCCAGAACCCATACTCCTCAAAACCAGTTCCTGAAGCCTGCAGCTTCCTGCTTCCCTACCACCCTGACAGTGCCTCTCCTCAGCAGCTCCCCCTCGGACCCTCCACGTTCCCGGTTGCCCCCTTTGCCCAGCCCCCTAGCCCTGATTCCCCCATCATGCAGGTGCGAGGACAGGCTGTGCCTCTTCTTGGTTTGAACTGTGCCCCTCGTCTCTCCTCAGTGCCCCCTGTGGGTTACAGTTCAGGCAGAACCCACCGGGAAGTGGCCGTATCGTCGGAGGGCAGGATGCAACCATCGGGGCCTGGCCCTGGATGGTCAGCCTCCAGGTATTCATGTCCCACAATAACTGAAGGTACCACGCGTGCGGAGGCACCTTGCTGAACTCCCATTGGCTGCTTACGGCTGCCCACTGCTTCGTCTCCAAAAAGTCCGTGTGGGAGCGCATGGAGGGAGGTCTTCAGAAAGGCTCTTCCCAGAAAGAGACATTCTCCAGGGCTCCCTGTGCACAGTCTCCCTGGGGCTCTGGGCCATGTGGCAACCAGGCCATGAGTGGGTGGGCCCAGGAACTTGCTGAGGGAGGGCTCTGAGGATCATGGTCACCAGAGGTTTCTGTCGAGCCCGTCCTTTCTGAGGATGACCTGGCTTGCCTCTGTGCCCACAGAAAAGTATATGACTGGAGACTGATTTTTGGAGCAAGGGAAACTATGTATGGGAACGATAAGCCAGCGAAGCCACCTCAACAGGAGAGAGATGTCGAGAAAATCATCATTCATGAGAAATACATCCCCAGTTTATAGCACAATGACATCGCTCTCATGAAGATCACCCCTCCCGTTCCCTGTGGGCAATTCATCGGAAGGGGCCGCCTGCCCCAATTTAGGGCAGGCCAACCTGGAGTTCCCCAGGACTGCTGGGTGGCTGCCTGGGGATTCTTGAAAGAGAAAGGTGAGTATGGGAGGGGTTCTCACAGTGGTAGGGGCACTGCTGGTCATTCCCTCAGTGGTCTCTGCAGTGCATGGGCCATATGTGGTGCCTAGTGGTGATGTCCACCAGATTCCGGGACACTGTCCCCTTTTAGAGTGGGAGAAACTGGCAGCCGAGTCCCCAGTCCACAACCTCACCACTGATGGCTTGTGTGGTCGCTGGGTGGAAGGGTGCATGCAGCACGAGGAGAACCTGGGCATTTTTTGGAATGGGGTATCGGCTGTGGCTCTATCTGGGGCCTGGAACCCCAGTTGCTACCTTCTGGAAATGGGGGATTGTCCCCTGAAATGGCACTTGGAGAAGAGCTCGAGATGGGGTTTTGTGGTTGCGGGCCAACTCCTCTCCTCTCTGGACATCCATTTCCCCAACTGTCAGTGGAAGGGCCATGTCACGTGCTCTCTGAGCTCTGAGACCCCAGAGCCCAGCCCTCTAGACCTCAGTGAACCTCTGCTCCCCACCCTCACTGGACATAATGCGAGAATCCACCCTCCCCACCCGAGTGACTACGATTTCTCTGCAGAGAGGGGACAGGGTTCTTGGCAGGCTAGCATGCCTGGGGCCAGGGCAGCAATGGTTTGATGAGTAGGTTAGGCATTTCAGCTTTCCATAGCTGACCACATGGACTTTTTACCCAGTCACATTGGGAATGAGAAGAGAGACTGAAAGCTCTTCTGTCCCTTGATAATGGAAAACTGAGGGCTCCTAATTCAAGGCACTTCAGTCATTTGGGGTTCAAAACTCAGCCTATTCTGGTGACAAAACCCTGGTAGTTTCAGTATGCTTCCTGTAACTCTTCTTCCCTCGCTCAGGGCTGCCCCCCTTCTCTGATTGGGTTGCTTCTCCTCCCAGGCACACCCGTTTTCACTGGCCTTTGCTGGCCCTTCCCTCCCCGACCTGGGGTATCAACCTCTATCTGGCTATTGATGTCCATAGCTCTGCTGAGGCCTCTAGAGCATTCTTCTTGTCCCACCCCCGGCCTACCCTGCTCTGCCCACCCACGCAAACAGGTGCGCAGTGTCCCAGGGTTCTTGGAGTCCCTGGGGGGCTGATCTCAGCGTTCCCATCTACACTCCCAACCCTACCACCACCTTTGCTGTCCTATCTCTCAAAAGGATTATAGGCTCCCAGCTACACCCTGGACATCAAACAAGGCCTCTTTTGTTCTAGAATCCTCCTCAACTTAGTGGGATTTCTACCATCTTCTGGTGAATCCATCCCCCACTGGTAAGACCAAGTCTTAAAGAAATCCCCAGCCTCCAAATTTCTGTGACATTCTTGCAGACCTTCCTTTTTCTACCTCCTCCTTGAGCCCATAGGCTTCTGGGGTAGTCCTCCTTTCTATTGAATTTCAAGTTCTTGTGGACTTTTCAGCATTTAAAGCCAAGGTGTTGGGATTGAGAAAACCCTGTTCTCTTCCAGGTCATCTGGCTCTTCCATAGATCTAAAAGGTCACCATAAGCGACCAGGCCTGTTGTGGTGGTCATTTCCATGTCACCCCTGCCTTGGGGACAGTGCAAGTACAAAACTAACCCTGCTTAGGTGGTATGCAAAGTTGACCTGAAGGGCCTGGAGACGCAGTCCAAGCCACACAAACACACAGTCTGAATGCTGTGTGCCTAGCTCCATCCACTTTGCTCCACTTGGTTCTGGCTTCCCACTTGGCCTCCACTGCCATGTTCCAAGTGTGATCCGCCACCTCTCCACCCGGATGCAGGCAATTTCAGACCCACCCACCAGGCTGTGGCTGGGCTGTGGGTGCGGCCGTGGTCGGGGGAGGCCACTTGATGAAGAGGGGATAGCTGCCCCTATAGCCAGGTGTGAGGTTGGCTGATGGAATCATAGCCTAGGCTGGGCCTTTCTTAACCCAAAGGTCATGATGGAGCCTCTGGGGCTGTACAGGATGTTCTGACCTACCTTCCGGTTATTCCAACCACCCATGCCCCTGACAGATCTGTGTGGGTGGAGGCTATCCTGTAGCTGCTCCTTCTCTGTAACTTCAAAACGGATGGGAGGTATGCGGGGAGGGACTCATCTGACCATCTCCAGCAGATCCTGTCCAGAACTGAGCTAAGGTGTTAACGGCAGATGAAAAGCAATGAGGGGGACTTAGAGCCGTACTGTGGGGAAATGAAATGTGTGTCCTGGATTTGAGTGTAGAGAGGAAAACCTTGGTCCGAATCCAAGCCACACCACATCCCTACCAGCGTGTTTGGGCAAGTGGTGCTCCAAGCTCTTGATTCGAGGCAAGATGAGTAACAGCGCTTAACAGAGGGGGTGACTGTGGGGTGTAAATGAGGTGACACATCCTGGCTGTAGCTGTGAATAATCATCTGGCATCAACACACATTCCTGCAGCCACATCTGCTCATCCTCCATGCACTGCACCTCCTCTTCACCTGCATATGCCTCCAACACTCCGCATGCTTCACAAGTGTCTGAGGAGAAGCCAGGGGCATTGACTTTCATGGATTTTAGGTTGAAGTAGAGCATTTCAAGTCGATGGGGGTTCTGTGGAGGGAGGAGGCAGGGCTTTCCCAAAACATGTCTTCTGTGATTGCTGACCACCAAGCCACCTGGCTGTAGCCTACAGGATCGCACCTACACTGCAGGAGGCCCGTGGGAACCTCATCGAACTCGAATTTGTAACTCCACAGAGTGGTACAATGGGTGCATTTGTCCAACCAATGGGTGTGCAGGGTACCCTGAAGGCAAGATCGACACCTGCCAGGTAACTTTCCTTCGGGCGCCCCTTTCCCTGTCAACACCTCTTTTGTGAATCCCTGAACTCCACTCACTCCAGCGCCCTGCTTCAGTGACCCTTTCCCTGGTCCCATCTCGTAGCAGTGAGGATGGGAGGTGATACCTGGGGCACCTACAAAGAACCAGTCACCACACAGAGAGCTTTATCCCACCGTGACACAGAGATCATAACACCCGAACACCACCCTGGAAGAGAAGGCTTACCTCTCCTCACCAGAATACAAAACCTTCCAATCCACTTGTACACACATGCCCATGCATGCATAAAGCCTCATACATGGACACATGGGTGGCTTATCTTCCCTCCTCACTGCAAGGAGACCCGTGACAATCCATCCCCTTCTCACATCCACCTGAAGCTGTTGATACCAACTCAAATTTTACCACCACCACTTGTGTTCATGGCAGCAAGAAGCCATGGGACTGAAGAAACTGTCCTTCCAGAGCCTATGGCCCTTCTGGGCAGGGGAAAAGTGGCTCAGACAGAGAGTGCCTTCTGTGACCTTCTGGGCAGGGGGACAGTGGCGGGCCTCTCATGTGCAGAGACAACGTGGCAAACACCTATGTGGTCATGGGAGTGACAAGCTGGGGGTAGACTGTGCCTGAACTAAGTGTCCTGGAGTCTACATGGCCAACTGGCCCTACCTGAACTGGACTGCTTCCAAGATTGGTTCTAATGCCTTGCACATGGCTCAATCGCCCACCCCTCCCCATCAGACTTTTCAAGAAATCCCGGCCTGACAACCCTCTGCCCGCCCTTCTGCTCGCCCTCCTTGGTACTTCCAACACCCTCCTCGACCTCCTCCCAGCCCCCCTGCATCTCGACCTCGACCTCGACCCAAACCCCCGGCGCCAACTCCAGCCCCACCCCCACTCCCACCTGCTCCCTCACCTATCACTAAAGCTCCCCAAGTACTTTATGTTGCCAAGCAACTACAGCAAATCACAGAGATCTTGAAGGGGAAGACCTTTTCTAATGAAAAGGGGTATTACGAAATGGAGACCACAGATCTCCCAGAACAGACCGCTGCCTCCTGATCTGACCCCACTCCAAACCGACCCAGTGAGCACTTTACTCCCAAGAAAACAAAGATGAAATCAATAAATATAAACATAAATTTATCTATCTATCTATCTATCTATCTATCTATCTATCTATCTATCTATCTATCTATCTAATCTATGAAGGGATGATTTCTGGACTTCTTCCTACCTGCCCTCCCCAACATAATCCAAACTCACCCCCAGCAAATCTGTCTTCCCTCTGTCACCCTCAAATAGGGTGGAAATGCTTGTGTGTCAGGGGTCATTGTGGTTTCCTAAATCTAGATTTTTGAAGTTGGAACAAGGCGATCTGTGGTGACAGGCCGGTATGGTCTGGATCTCACACTCAGAGTCTCTGCTTATTAAATCAGTGCAGTTGGGCCCTACAGCACTTCTGTGAGGTGAGCTGACTCAGAAGGAGGGGTGTGGGCCTGAGTCGATTGGAAGAATGACCCCAGTATGAAGTTTTGTAGCGTGGCCATCTGATGCTCAGTCCACATGGCCAACCCCAGGCAGGAGTCTGCCCTCAACCAGAATTGCTTATGTCCATCTGTGACGTCCTGAGAAAGAGATCTCAATGGCCTCAGGTCAACTGCCCAATCTGGTCAGGGCCCAGATCAAGCCTAAATGATGGATTAGCCTCTTGAGAAATAAAGATGGCAGGCTCCAGAGGGCGGAGCAAGATGGCGGAGGAGTAGGAGACCTAGATTTCATCTGGTCTCAGGAATTCAGCTGAATAGGGATCAAACCATTCTGAACACCTACGAACTCAACAGGAGATCGAACAGGAGAGTAGGAACAAATCTCTGAACAGAGAAGCGACCACTTACTGGAAGGTAGGGCGTGCGGAGAAGTGAATCCGAGGCGATATTCGGGAGGATAGACGGCGGCGGAGGGGCCTCCGCCGGCCGCTTCTGGCAAGTGCTAGAGCCACGGAGCACAAAATCGGACCTTTTCAAAGTTGGCTCGGCGGAGGGACGTCGCTGCAGTGGCTAAGCGGGGGGTGGAATCCTCCCGGAACAGTGTGGTCTCAGGACCCTTGGGATCACAGAGAGACCGGGGGTGCCTGCGTGCGCCAGAGCTCCCAGGTATCGGAGAGGGGAAGCAGGCTGCAGAGACGGAGCAGAGTCGCGGGCTCTCAGCTCTGGGTTGCCACAAACTGTGATCTGCGGCCCAGTCGGGGCACGGCTCCCCCAGCAGGGACCCAACAAGCAGCAGATCCGGGGAGACTCCCCTTCCTTCCCAGGGAGGAGCGGTGCGGGAACGCACTGCAGGGATCTGCTGGGTTTGGAGACTCCGAGCGGGGTCGAGTGCCAGAGATAGCAACGCTTGATCACAGGCCGGGTGAGCACGGAGTGCGGCCAGAGACCGGGGACACGGGAGTGACTGCTTTTCTCTGGGGGCGCACTGAGGAGTGGGGCCCCGGGTTCTCGGCTCCTCCGGGCGGAGACTGGGAGGCCGCCATTTTCGCCCTGGTCCTCCAAAGCTGTACCGAGAGCTTGCAGGGAACAAAAGCTCCTGAGAGCAAACTGGAGCAGCTTCCTTAGCCCAGACCGATAAGGGCGGGGCAATTCCGCCTCCGGCAAAGACATTTGGAAACCACAGCAACAGGCCCCTCCCCCAGAAGATCAGCACAAACAGCCAGCAAGCCAAGACCAAGTTGATCGATCAAGGAGAATAGGAGAACTCCAGCGCTAGGGGAATACTGCACATAGATTCATGGCTTCTTTTTTTTTTTTTTTTTTTTTTTTTTTACCATGATTCATTATTTCATCAAAGTTAATTTTTGTTGACTTTTTTTTATTTTTCTTTTTCCCTTTTTCAACCAACATCTTATAAATCCCTTTTTTAAAAAAAAACATTTTTTATTTTTTTTTCATTTTTAGAGTCATATTTTATCCCTTCATAGTAGTTATCCTTGTTTTTGGCATATATATATAAGTTGTTCTCTCTTTAAAATTTTGAGGTACAGTTTCTTCTAACAGATCAAAATATACCCTAAACCACTAGTGTATGGCTTTGTTCTAGTCTCCTGCCTGATCACATTCTCTCCCTTTTCCCTTTTTTTTTTTCCCTTCCTTAAATCTTCTTTCTTTTTTCAAACAACTTATCTTACCAAGTCCTTTTATAAAATCTTTTATAATTTTCATCTTTACAGTCATCTTCCATCCCTTCATTGTATCAACCCTTATTTTGTACATATATGTCTTTCTTCCTTTAAAATTTTAGGAGGCACTTTTTTCTAACAGACCAAAATATGCCCAAAATCTAGTGTGTGGCACTGATCTATGCACTAGCCTGATCATATTTGATCATATTCTGCCTTTTTTGAATTGTTTTGTTTTTGTTTTTATCTTTTTTATCTTTTTTTTTCTTTTTCTCTTTCTTTTTTCTTTCTTTCCCTTTCTTTTCCCCTGGTCTCAGGTCTTTTCTGATTTGTATACAGTATATTTGCTGGGGACATTGTAAACCTGTTACCATTTTGTTCTCTCATTCATCTGTTCTCCTCTGGACAAAATGACAAGACGAAAGAAATCACCTCAGCAAAAAGAACAAGAGGTAGTACCGTCAGCCAGGGACCTACTCAATACGGACATTAGTACGATGTCGGACCTAGAGTTCAGAATCATGACTTTAAAGATACTAGCTGGGCTTGAAAAAAGCGTGGAAGTTATTAGAGAAACCCTTTCTGGAGAAATAAAAGAACTAAAATCTAACCAAATCGAAATCAAAAAGGCTATTGATGAGGTGCAATCAAAAATGGGGGCACTAAATGCTAGGATAAATGAGGCAGAAGAGAGAATCAGCGATATAGAAGACCAAATGATGGAAAATAAAGAGGCTGAGAAAAAGAGAGAGAAACAACTACAGGATCACGAGGGCAGAATTCGAGAGATAAGTGATACGATAAGACGAAACAACATTAGAATAATTGGGATCCCAGAAGAAGAAGAGAGAGACAGAGGGGCAGAAGGTATATTGGAGCAAATAATAGCAGAGAACTTCCCTAATGTGAGGAAGGAAACAGGCATTAAAATCCAGGAGGCACAGAGAACCCCTCTCAAAATCAATAATAATAGGTCAACACCCCGACATCTAATAGTAAAACTTACGAGTCTCAGAGACAAAGAGAAAATCCTGAAAGCAGCTCGGGAGAAGAGATATGTAACCTACAATGGTAGAAACATTAGATTGGCAACAGACCTATCCACAGAGACCTGGCAGGCCAGAAAGGACTGGCAAGATATCTTCAGAGCACTAAACGAGAAAAATATGCAGCCAAGAATACTATATCCAGCTAGGCTATCATTGAAAATAGAAGGAGAGATAAAAAGCTTCCAGAACAAACAAAAACTAAAGGAATTTGCAAACACGAAACCAGCCCTCCAAGAAATATTGAGAGGGGTCCTCTAAGCAAAGAGAGAACCTAAAAGCAGCAAAGAGCAGAAACGAACACAGACAACAGACAGTTAACAGTCACCTTACAGGTAATACAATGGTACTAAATTCATACCTTTCAATAGTTACCCTGAATGTAAATGGGCTAAATGCCCCAATCAAAAGACACAGGCTATCAGATTGGATTAAAAAACAAGACCCATCCATATGCTGTCTGCAAGAGACTCATTTTACACCCAAAGACACCCCCAGATTGAAAGTGAGGGGGTGGAAAACCATTTACCATGCTAATGGACACCAAAAGAAAGCTGGGGTGGCAATCCTTATATCAGACAAACTAGATTTTAAAACAAAGACTGTAATAAGAGATGAGGAAGGACACTATATCCTACTTAAAGGGTCTATCCAACAAGAAGATCTAACAATTGTAAATATCTATGCCCCGAACATGGGAGCAGCCAATTATATAAGGCAATTAATAACAAAAGCAAAGAAACACATTGACAACCATACAATCATAGTGGGGGACTTTAACACCCCCCTGACTGAAATGGACAGATCATCTAAGCAAAAGATCAACAAGGAAATAAAGACTTTAAATGACACACTGGACCAAATGGACTTCACAGACATATTCAGAACATTTCATCCCAAAGCAACGGAATACACATTCTTCTCTAGTGCCCATGGAACATTCTCCAGAATTGATCACATCCTAGGGCACAAATCAGGTCTCAACCGGTACCCAAAGATTGGGATCATTCCCTGCATATTTTCAGACCACAATGCTTTGAAACTAGAACTCAACCACAAGAGGAAAGTCGGAAAGAACTCAAATACATGGAGGCTAAAGAGCATCCTACTAAAGAATGAATGGGTCAACCAAGAAATTAAAGAAGAATTAAAAAAATTCATGGAAACCAATGAAAATGAAAACACAACTGTTCAGAATCTTTGGGATACAGCAAAGGCAGTCCTGAGAGGAAAGTATATAGCAATACAAGCCTTTCTCAAGAAACAAGAAAGGTCTCAAATACACAACCTAACCCTACACCTAAAGGAGCTGGAGAAAGAACAGCAAAGAAAGCCTAAACCCAGCAGGAGAAGAGAAATCATAAAGATCAGAGCAGAAATCAATGAACTAGAAACCAAAAGAACAGTAGAACAGATCAACGAAACTAGGAGCTGGTTCTTTGAAAGAATTAACAAGATTGATAAACCCCTGGCCAGACTGATCAAAAACAAAAGAGAAATGACCCAAATCAACAAAATCATGAATGAAAGAGGAGAGATCACAACCAACAACAAAGAAATACAAACAATTATAAGAACATATTATGAGCAACTCTATGCCAGCAAATTAGATAACCTGGAAGAAATGGGTGCATTCCTAGAGATGTATCAACTACCAAAATTGAACCAGGAAGAAATAGAAAACCTGAACAGACCTATAACCACTAAGGAAATTGAAACAGTCATCAAAAATCTCCCAAGAAACAAAAGCCCAGGGCCAGATGGCTTCCCAGGGGAATTCTATCAGACATTTCAAGAAGAATTAATACCTATTCTCCTGAAACTGTTCCAAAAAATAGAAATGGAAGGGAAACTTCCAAACTCATTTTATGAGGTCAGCATTACCTTGATCCCAAAACCAGACAAAGACCCCATCAAAAAAGAGAACTACAGACCAATATCCTTGATGAACATGGATGCAAAAATTCTCACTAAAATACTAGCCAATAGGATCCAACAGTATATTAAAAGGATTATTCACCACGACCAAGTGGGATTTATTCCTGGGCTGCAAGGCTGGTTCAACATCCGCAAATCAATCAACGTGATACAATACAGTAACAAAAGAAAGAACAAGAATCATATGATCCTCTCAATAGATGCAGAAAAAGCATTTGACAAAGTACAACATCCTTTCTTGATCAAAACTCTTCAGAGTATAGGGATAGAGGGTACATACCTCAATATCATAAAAGCCATCTATGAAAAACCTACAGCGAATATCATTCTCAATGGGGAAAGGCTGAGAGCTTTTCCCCTAAGGTCAGGAACGCGGCAGGGATGTCCACTCTCACCACTGCTATTCAACATAGTATTAGAAGTCCTAGCCACAGCAATCAGACAAGAAAAAGAAATCAAAGGCATCCAAATTGGCAAAGAGGAAGTCAAACTCTTACTCTTTGCACATGATATGATACTGTATGTGGAAAACCCAAAAGACTCCACCCCAAAACTGCTAGAACTCATACAGGAATTCAGTAAAGTAGCAGGATATAAAATCAATGCACAGAAATCAGTGGCATTCCTATACACCAACAACAAGACAGAAGAGAGACAAATCAAGGAGTCGATCCCATTTACAATTGCACCCAAAACCATTAGATACCTAGGAATAAATCTAACCAAAGAGACAAAGGATCTGTACTCAGAAAACTATAAAATACTCAGGAAAGAAATTGAAGAAGACACAAAGAAATGGAAAAACGTTCCATGCTCATGGATTGGGAGAATCAACATTGTGAAGATGTCAATGCTACCTAGAGCAATCTACACATTCAATGCAATCCCCATCAAAATACCATCCACTTTTTTCAAAGAAATGGAACAAATAATCCTAAAATTTGTATGGAACCAGAAGAGACCCAGAATAGCCAGAGGAATACTGAAAAAGAAAAGCAAAGCTGGCGGCATCACAATTCCGGACTTCCAGCTCTATTACAAAGCTGTCATCATCAAGACAGTATGGTACTGGCACAAAAACAGACACATAGATCAATGGAACAGAATTGAGAGCCCAGAAATGGACCCTCAACTCTATGGTCAACTTATTTTTGACAAAGCAGGAAAGAATGTCCAATGGCAAAAAGACAGTCTCTTCAACAAATGGTGTTGGGAAAATTGGACAGCCACATGCAGAAGAATGAAACTGGACCATTTCCTTACACCACACACAAAAATAGACTCCAAATGGTTGAAAGACCTAAACGTGAGACAGGAGTCCATCCAAATCCTAAAGGAGAACACAGGTAGCAACCTTTTCGACCTTAGCCGCAGCAACTTCTTCCTAGAAACATCGCCAAAGGCACGGGAAGCCAGGGCAAAAATGAACTATTGGGATCTCATCAAGATAAAAAGCTTCTGCACAGCAAAAGAAACAGTCCACAAAACCAAAAGACAACCGACAGAATGGGAGAAAATATTTGCAAATGACATATCAGATAAAGGGCTAGTATCCAAAATCTATAAAGAACTTATCAAACTCAACACCCAAAGAACAAATAATCCAATCAAGAAATGGGCAGAAGACATGAACAGATATTTCTCCAAAGACGACATCCAAATGGCCAACAGGCACATGAAAAAGTGCTCAACATCGCTCGTCATCAGGGAAATCCAAATCAAAACCTCAATGAGATACCACCTCACACCCGTCAGAATGGCTAAAATTAACAAGTCAGGGAATGACAGAT
The DNA here is from genome assembly GCF_009762305.2 of Zalophus californianus. NCBI lineage: Eukaryota > Metazoa > Chordata > Mammalia > Carnivora > Otariidae > Zalophus > Zalophus californianus. The sequence goes on along the minus strand of NC_045604.1, from coordinate 114,132,080 downwards.
GTTGGCGGGGATGTGGAGAAAGGGGAACCCTCCTACACTGTTGGTGGGAATGCAAGCTGGTGCAACCACTCTGGAAAACAGTATGGAGGTTCCTCAAACAGTTGAAATTAGAGCTACCGTTCGATCCAGCAATTGCACTACTGGGTATTTACCACAAAGATACAAAAGTAGGGACCTGAAGGGGTACGTGTACCCCAATGTTTATAGCAGCAATGTCCACCATAGCCAAACTGTGGAAAGAGCCAAGATGCCCATCGACAGATGAATGGATAAAGAAGAAGTGGTATATATACACAATGGAATATTATGCAGCCATCAAAAGGAATGAGATCTTGCCATTTGCAACGACGTGGATGGAACTGGAGGGTGTTATGCTGAGTGAAATAAGTCAATCAGAGAAAGACATGTATCACATGACCTCACTGATATGAGGAATTCTTAATCTCAGGAAAGAAACTGAGTGTTACTGGAGTGGTTGGGGGTGGGAGGGATGGGGTGGCTGGGTGATAGATATTGGGGAGGGTATGTGCTACGGTGAGCGCTGTGAATTGTGCAAGACTGTTGAATCACAGATCTGTACTTCTGAAACAAATAACGCAACATATTTTAAGAAAAAAGAAAAAGAAGAAGATAACAGGAGAGGAAGAAAAGGGGAGTATGTCGGAGGGAGAGACGAACCATGAGAGATGATGGACTCTGAAAAACAAACTGAGGGTTCTAGAGGGGAGGGGGGTAGGGGGATGGGTTAGCCTGGTGACGGGTATTGAGGAGGGCACGTTCTGCATGGAGCACTGGGTGTTATGAACAAAGAATGAATCATGGAACACTGCACCAAAAACTAATGATGTAATATATGGTGATTAACATAACAATAAAAAAAAGAAAAAAACTCAAAAAAAAAAAAAAAAAAAAAAAAAAAAAGATGGCAGGCTCCAGAAAGAAACCCCTGGGCTCCTGGCTGGGCCGTTGCTGCAACAAGCAACAGTCTCATACCTGGTCACCTGTTCACTGTGTGCACATGTTTCAAGTGCAATATGGTCCTATGTTTTGGATGCAAAGATAGATGGCATAGGGTACAGGAGCATGAGGGAGGAACTTTGGGTGAGCAAGGCCAAGGACCCTGACTTTTCCTGCTGGGGCTGCAACAGGGAATGATGAAGCAGGCATGAGTATTTTCACGATTCGTCAGTCTACCTGGGTTCAAATAAACCCCCTACTTTACCCCTCATCAGCTATGTGGCCTTGGGAATATGGCCAGAGGGTTGTGTGACAATGAAAGTAGGACAGATGTGAAGTTTTCAGAGCAGAGCGTGACACGCCATACATGCTTATAGATGAGTGCTCTAGAGCCACCTGGTGATGAGATGCTGGGTAACCTTATACATATGCAGGGGCACTCGGGTGTATTTTGTCTGTGCCCTTATGAGCCCTGGAACCTAGGCTACCTAAGGGGACTTGCAAATTAATCTGGGTGGCCCATGACTCTGTAGTGTATTAACATTGATAAAATAAAAAAAAACAAATTTTATCTGTCTTCACTGAGAGCCAACATTTCTAAGATTAGAGTTGGCATGTCCATGATTCCTTTCGTTGGCTTTTGTCTGTCTCTTCTAAAGTCAGTTTCTTAATCTCCCTACTGGGTATATAAGCTTTGTACCCTGGTGTCAGACACCAGGAACCCTCTAAACACTGGACAAAACTCAATGTCAGTCACAGAGTGAGACAAACACCAAGCCATAGGCCACACAGTCCAAAGAGCAGAAACACCCATGGCAGCAACTCAGGACCTGCCCTCACCCTTCCTGTGCAGTCCTGAACCCTGAGCTTGCAGGTGGGAATGCTGTGGAAAGATGTGCTCAGGCTAGGGAGTAGGGGTGGGTGCGGAGGATTTGGGACAAATTTGGAGGAGCTCTAGTACCAGTGGTTTCTTTCCACTTACAGATTATCCCTCCTCCTCAGAGCTTCCCATGATCCAGAACGGATTCTCCTGGCACTCTCTCCTTTCACATGCTCAAATAATTGTCCTTAGTTTTTCCCTTCTCTCCTCATTGGGCCTGTCATCTGTCGCTGACAGTTGGGTCTCCTTCCTGGGGAGACAGGGCTTATGCTCAGGGAGCGCTGATGGGAGGCCATGGATTGGGTAGAGCCTGCAGAATCCAATTGATGGTGTCTTGTGTATCTTCCAAAACTTTCAATGCCCACGAATAGATTTACGTATAATATTCTTCTTATTTAGTCACTGTTCATACTATTCTGACTTCCTGTTTCATTTAGCAAATTAGAGTTATTTTCCTATTAGTACACAGGGACTCACCTTCTCAAATTACATTGTGTGGTAGGAGTACTTACGAGATATAGTGCCACATTGCCTTCCTGGGAGGGGTTATCTAGCCCACTGCTTTAGCTTTCCCTCAATGTACTCATTTCCCCACATATAAGCCAATACTGGTTTAAATCAAATTCACTGATTTTTGCAAAATGAATAGATGTTCCAATTGTCATTTTTTTTTAAATTATGAATGAAGTTGTTGACAAGTGAAGTGAGACTCTCTGATCTGCCTTCATATCCCTGTGGATACTCTAACCCTGAAAATGGCTTACAGGTCCCGGAGCAGATACTGCTGCACACAGAGACAAGAAGAACAGGGGAAAACTGGACAGGCTGTACAATGAGCCAGCACCAAGGGGCATCTAGGCAACTGAGGGATATGCTCACTGTTTCTCTGTGGGATGGTTTAGGCAAATGATAACTATTTTCTTAAAACCAGAATTCATAATGACTTTTATTGCTAGGAACAGTAACAAGATGGTTTGACGGTGGCTAAACCTGTGCACGTGGTAAAAGCCTGAATCCTGAGCATTCGGGAATAACAGTCCTAAGATGTGTATAGGCACAAGTTCTAATTGCAAATTTGATCCATATGAGAAAACTTTTTTTAAGATTTATTTATTTATTTATTTGAGAGATAGCATGAGAGAGAGCATGAGCAGAGAGAAGATGCAGAGGCAGAGGGAGAAGCGGGCTCCCCACTGAGCAGGAAACCCGATGTGGGACTTGATCCATGGACCCTAAGATCATGAGCTGACCAAAGCAGACGTTTAACCGACTGAGCCACTCACGCACCCCCAGTATAAGAAATCTTATATTTACAAGGAAAACCAGATCCCAATAAATATAATTTTAGTATATTTTAAATGGAAGTGGAAAAAATGGAGGTAGTTCTTCTTTAATGTGTAGAAAACTCATCAAGAAACAAAAATTAGCCTAATGGAGTTTTCTGCAGAAACTATATTCTTGGTAAAGAATCGTCAGTGACCTGCTTCTGGCCACAATAGTTGGGCCTCTGTACTTCTCTTGGGTAGGTATTCAGATAGTGGAATGGCTGGGTTATATGGCAGATGTAAGTTTTGACATATGAATGCACCCAGGAAACCAGCACCACAATCAACACAGTGAACCTGCCCATCACTCCAAAGGCTTCCTTGGGGTACTCCGTAATCCCTCCAGCCCCTTCCCTCCCCGGCCCTGGCAACTTCTACTCTGTTTCTCTCACTGTGATCTGTTTGCATTTAAAAAAAATTAATAAATGCAATCATACAGCGAGTGTTCTTTTTTTTTTTTTTTGGTCTAGCTTCTTTCACTCAGCATAATCATTTTGAGGTTTATCCATGTGACAGTGTATTCCAGTCCTTGTGGACTGGACAGTCCTTGCGTCTCGTCCTTGTTGCCACCCAGCGCTCCACTATGTGACTGCCCCACCACTTGGTTCTCTAACCAGGTGATGGATTTTACAGTTTTAGGTCAGTAGAAATAAAGCAGCTATGAGCATTTGTACACAAGTCTTTGTATGGCATATGCTTTCATGTTTCCTGGCTAAGTACCTACACGCAGGATCATATGGTACGTGTATGGTGAGCACTTTTAAAACCTGCCAAAACCTGTCTTCAAGGCAGTTTCAACACTCTACATCCCCGTCAGCAGTATCTGAGGGTTCGAGTTCCTCCAGCTCCTTGCCAACACTTGGTGTGCTCCGTCTTTTTGATTTAATTTAATCTTTAAAAACAATTTAAAAGATTTTATTTATTTATTTGAGAGAGAGTGAGCACAAGCGAGCACAAGCAGGGGGAAGAGCAGAGGGACAGGGAGAAGCAGACTCCCCGCTGAGCAAGGGAGCCCGACATGGGGCTTGATCCCAGGACCCGGGGATCATGACCTGAGCGGAAGGCAGTCGCTTAACCACTGAGCCACCAAGGCGCCCTGAATTTTAGCCATTCTTATAGGTGTGTAATAATGTGTCATGTGTGGGGTTTTTATCCACAAGTGTAGTCTATATATATATTTAAAGCATTCGAAATGAATATTGTTAAGATTTATCATGAGGTAATAGGGCAGTAACTTTTGACAGCAACAAAATGTGGGAGTGCACATAGGGAAAGGAGGAGGTAGAAATAAGTGTAAAATTAAATTCATTCAAACAGAATTTGGATTTTTCAAGCATCACAAACATCAATGGAAAACATCTGAAAGACATACCAATAGCCACAGCCATAGAACAATTTCTCCATTAAGCCAGGTCTATCCTATATAAAGATATTCCAAAGTATCCAAACTCCCAGAGCTGCCCTGTCTACTGAAGTTACTACACCCAAACAGAACACTTTATATTTAAAACAAAATCCTCAGGGTGTGCAACTGGCTCAGTCAGTAGAGTGTGTGACACTCGATCTTGGGGTCCTGAGTTCAAGCCCCATGTTACATTGTAGAGATTACTCTTTAATAAGATACTAAAAAACCCAAATTTAGCACAAGTCAACAATTTGCCCACAGTCAGTTCATCCTCCACTTTTAGGGTGATGATAGGTTTGCTCTTCACAAGAAGCATCATGTGCCACCTTATTGACCTTTATACGGTTTGTTTATTTCCAATATATGCTTTGATCTTGCCCCACTAATTCTTTCTCCCCAAAGCTCTAGAGAACCCCAGTTTGGATCTGCATGCTCAGGGAGAATTAATTCATGTCCATGATATTTTCATAAAGAAGAAGAGAGACAATGCAGAGCCCAGGGGTGAACCTACCCAGCCAGCCCTTGCATCTCTCCTGGCTGGGTTGAGCTATCACTGAACTGACTTTGTTAGGCAAATATGTGCCACTGTGCCAAAGAGATGCTAAATTCCATGCTCAGACAGATTCCAGAGTGTGGTTAGGGTCAAATGATTCTTCAGGCTGTATATGCCAGGAATAGAAAATTGGTTGATTTAATTTTGGATTGTTTAATTTCTGAGATAAGAATCCAAACTTCAATAACTTTTCCTTGAGTAACATGACTTAAGTGTATTAAAGCAGTCAAAATGTTCTCTCGTGAATATAGTATGGTCATTGTGACGTGGCTCTAGTAATGATGAGCAGGCTGTCCTATCATTGCAGCCCTACTTCATCCCTCAGTCACTGAAACACTATTACTCACCCTAAAGGTACATACTGTACACACAGACACAGCATTGTGAAGACCACTTTGTTGAATATAGGCCTCTTCCAAAATTACAGTCAACATTCCTAAAAGCAATAAAACAAATCATTCTACACATTGCTTCTTTAGTGCAAAGCCTTTGAAAATAACCTTATTCAGAAAAGTGGTGCTCTGCATTTGGCTAGCTATTACTCTAGTCATGCGACATCCATCTATAAGAAGGTAAGGAAGGAACAAATTAATAGTGGAAATATAAAAATTTGAAAATTATATTTGGATCCTATGAGTTTAAGCAAATGTTAGCTGACAGCTGCAACAGACCAAGATTTAATGAACATTCCAATCATTTCCAACCTTATACTGTTCTTTGTAAAGGAAATAAATTCTCTAATACCACTGCTATCTCCGCTAGGTAAATTGTTTAGTGTGAGTCTATCCAAGGCCTGTGATTGCAACCTCCTAACTCTGCCGCACGTGCCCAGGCACTCTGAGAGCTATACAGGACAGGGTGCCCTTGAAAAAGTTCAAACAGCACTTCTCTGTGAGGTCTTGTTCAGAAGACCACAGAATCCACCAGAAGTGAACTTCCAAAACATTTTTCCACACTAAGATGATAAACGGAACTCACGTGATCACAAATTCTACAGAGGCCACAAAATGTTAGAATAAACTGGCCTTTAGCGTTAGTGATTCATTAATACCTAAAATCTGTTTTTGTGTCTTAGTAAAATTAGCATTACTTCATCTGATAAAGGAATAAATCTACTTATAAAACTGGACTTTTGAGTAGATTCAGAGCTTCTTTCTCAGATTTTCTTCTTAAGTCAGCAAACCCATGTGAGGTAAAGAGGAAGCACCTAGGTAGTTTGAAAATATTTTCTTTAGCTGTCTGCTAAATTAACTGATTAATTCATACGCAATGCAGGAGCACTGTATCAGTTCACACCAGACTGAGAAGGCACTGAGAAATCTGACAAGAGCAAAACCAGGAGTGTTCCCACTCTTATTTTCTGTATAGTGAACATCAAATTTTAGATACATATAATAAATGTATACTACACCATGAGCATCTTTAGCAGAGGTGTTGAAGGAGATATTATAACACTGTTTTAAACCACAAATGCTAGGGGTGCCTGGTTGGCTCAATGGGTTGAGTGTCTAGCTCTTGGTTTTGGCTCGGGTCATGAGTTCAGGGTCATGGGGTCAAGTCCCCCCACGGAGCCCCACATTGGGTCCCGCACTCAGTGGGGAGTCTGCTTGAGATTTTCTCCCTCCCTCTGCCCTTACCCCCACAGCCCACCCCCCATGCTCACATGTGTGCTCTCTCTCTCTCTCAAATACATAAATCTTAAGAAAATAAACTGTGAATGCTAAATACCCTATTTCAAATACTCTAATTTATGAATTAATATCTATGATGTAACAATGGCACTTTACCACAGTGATTGGAGAACAGTCCACTTTTTTGCCAATTTTATGAATAATTTCCTTAACTGTACAATGACATAACACTTACATGCCTTTTTAGAAAATGTACTGTACACAGTTATAAGACTATAGAACTAAGCTTAATCATACTTTAATTAGAAAAATCACGTTTGTATTATGTTTCTGTTAAAGGAAAAACTGTGTTACTCTAATACTTTTAATGTAATGACTTTGGTTCAAGATTATGAAAAATTTGAATAACTTCTCTCAAGACCATTTCATTTCAAATTTATACAACTAGTTTAGTCAGCTGACCAGAAAGAAAGGAAATAAAAGGAAAATGTTTGCCCAGATGAGGTAGAGAATGTTCACACGAATTCAATGCATAGTTCTCTTGGTTGTTCTGTTTCATCCTTAACTGGGCCCAAACCAATTTTAAATCCGAGCTTAAATGAGCTTCTTCAATTCTTCTTCCAATAAGGCTCTGTGATTCCCATCTCCGGGTCAGGGAGTACTCACGTCTCTGCAGAGTACTTTGTCTTTGGTTCCATGCTGCTCGTCCAAGGACCACCAACACAGCCATTTTGAGAAGGGGATGTAATCACTCTGCTGTTTTTACTCACAGGCAACACTGATTTCTGATTAGGCTTGCCGCCGTCATATCCAGTGGTAATGTCCTGTATATGCAACACAACAAGTATCCCATAAATTTTGGATATTCTTTTGGAGAATAAAAACTGTGAAGCCTTTCAAATACACTTTTGATGTTAGTTGGATCACAACACAAGAAATAAGAAATCTTTGAAATATGATAACCATATTTTTCATGAATCGTAATCAGTTGCTCTTTCAATGTTACATTCATGGTTTCTAAGTAAGACCATCACAGAACAACAGCGGCAGTACTCAACTCATCATTATGCAAAGGGAAGTTCCACACAGAAAACCAAGGAACTCTTCAAATGCAAAAGGACTTCTTTCCCATTTTCCAGGAGGCCTTTGTCCCCCTGCTAGTTTTTTTTTTTTTTTAAGATTTTATTTGAGAGCGAGAGACAGAGAGAGCATGATGGGGCGGGGGGGGGGGGCAGAAGGAGAGGGAGAAGCAGACTCCCCCCAGAGGATGTAGCTGACGATGCGGGGCTCAATCCTGGAACCCTGGGATCATGACCTGAGTCAAAGGCAGACGTTTAACTGACTGAGCCACCCAGGCGCCCCATCCTGTTCCCCTCCAGTTTTATTGAGAAATAATTGATATACATTGCTGTATAAGTTTAAGGTGTGCAGCAGGGTGGTTTGATTTATATTGATTGTGAAATGATCACCACAGTAGATTCAGCCAACATCCATCTTCTCAATATGGATACAACAAAAAGAAAAGACAAGAAAAGAAAGGAGAGACATGTTTTCCGTGGGATAAAAACTCCTAGGGCTTACTCTCTCCTTGTATCTTGCTGCAGTCATCAGGTTGCACCAGAGACCTCCCTGACCATCCAGTCCGATGTCCATTACCTAGCCAAGCTGCTGACGTGACAGCGTTCCCATGGCCAGTCTCCCGAAGTGGTCGCTGCCATCAGGATCTGTGGCTAGCACTATCTGGGCATTGTTGTCTCTGCCAGGCTCACAGAAAGTTCCAGCACTGAATCTCCTCCTTCAGGCTTTGGGCATTTAACCGTAGACAATTCGCTCTTTTGTTTGGGGTTGTTTAGTTGTTTAGTTAAAAGGATACAATCCAGGAAGAGACAGATGGAAGAGATGAATAGGGCAAAGTATGTGGGGGAATGGCTGTGGAGCTTCGCGTTCTCTCAAGACCCCCACCCTCCCAGCACTGCCATGAGCTCACCAACCTGGAAATCCTGTGGTTTCCATGTGCATTTCCCTAAAGGCTAGTGATGTTAAGCATATTTTCATGTGCCAACTGCCATTGACATATCTTCTCTGGTGGTCTGTTCAAATCTTTTGCCTTTTTAAAATTTTTCATTGTCTTTTTATTTTAGAGTTTTGAGAGTTCTTTTTATATACCGAAAATAAGTCCTCTATCAGATATATGCTTTGTAAATATTTTCTCCCAGTCTATGGCTTTTTTTAATTCTCTAAATAATGTCTTTTTACATTTTGATTAAGTTCAATTAATGTGTTCTTTTGTAGATCATTCTTTTGGTGTCGTATCTAAGACATTTTTGCTTAACGAAGGTCTCAAAGATTTTCTTTGATGTTTACTTCTAGAAGTTTGAGAGTCTTAGGTTTTACATTTAGGTCTATGGTCCCTTTGAGTTAATTTTTATTTATGGTAAACTATGGATTGATGCTCGTTTTTCTGTATGTGTATATCTAGTTGTTGAAAAGACTCTTCTTTCTCTACTGTGGCTTCATATCTCTGAAGAAAATCAGTTGTCCTCATATGTATGGTTCTACTTTTGAGCTCTGTTTTGTTCCTTTGAACAAGTTTACTTGACACTATTTCCACACTATCTTACTATGTACAGCTTACAAGAGGTCTTGAAATTAGGTAGTGTGCATCTTTCAAATGTTTTTTCAAAGCCGTTTTGGCTATTTTAGGTCCTTAGCATTTCCATGTGAATTTTAGAATCACCTTATTGATTTATAAAACAAATCCTGCTGGAACTTTTATTGTGATTATGTTGAATCTATAGATAATTTTTTTAAAAAAAGATTTTTTATTTTAAGTAATCAACATGGGGCTCGAACTTACTACCTCAAGGTCAAGAGTCACACGCTGTACTGACTGAGCCAGACAGGAGGCCCAATTCTATAGATCAATTTGAGGAGACATGACATCTCAACAATATCGAGTCCTCTGAACTATTAACGCAGTGTATCTTTCCAACAAAATCTATTTAAGACTTGTTTAATTTCCCCTGGCAATGTTTTAGTCTAAGTATGCAGGTCATTTGTCAATATTTTGTCAAAATTATTCCTAAGGATTTCATCTTTTGATATTATTATAAATGTTATTTAATTTCAATTTTCAACTATTCATTGCTAGTATATACAGATATAATTATTTTCTGTGTATTAATTATGCATCCTGAAACCTTGGTGAACTCACTTATTGATTCTAGCAGACTTTTTTTTTTTTTTTAAGTAAGCTCCATGCCCAGCATGGAGCCCAATGTGGGGCTTGAACTCATGACCCTGAGATCAAGAACTGAGCTGAGATCAAGAGTGGGAAGCTCAACCAACTGAGCCTTCCAGGTGTCCCTCTAGTAGCCTTTAATTATTGAAGTATCGCTGACACAATGTTACGTTAGTTTCAGGTGGACAACAAAGTGATTCGACAAGTCTGTATGTTGTGCTCATCACAAGTGTAGTTGCCATCTCTCGCCATGTGATACTATCACAGTATCACTGACTGTATTCGCTGTGCTGTACCTTTCATCCCCATGACTTACTTATCCCATAACTGGAAGCCTGTATCTCCCACTTCTCTTCACTCATTTTGCCCTGCCCCCTACCCCAACACCTCTGGCAACCATCAGTTTGCTCTCTCTATTTATGGGTCTGTTTCTGCCTTTTGTTTTTGATTCCACATGTAAGTGACATCATATGTTATTTGTCTTTCTCTGACTTATTTCACTTAGCATAATACCTTCTACGTCCATCCATGTTGTTGCAGATGTCAAGATCCCATTACTTTTTATGGCAGAATAACATTCCAATGTGTTTATACACCATGTCTTTATCCATTCATCAGTCAGTGGACACTTGTGGTGCTTCCATATCCTGGCTATTGTAAATAAAGCTGCAATAAACATGGGGGGGGCATATATCTTTTTGTTTTCTTCAGGTAAATACCCAGTAGTGGAATTACTGGATCACATGTTATTTCTAATTTTTTGAGGAATGTCTGTACTGGTTTCCACAGTATACCAATTTACATTCGCACCCACAGTGCACAAAGGTTCCCTTTTCTCCACATCCTTGCCAAAATTTGTTATTTCTTGTCTTTCTGATTTTAACTATTCGGACAGGTGTGAGGTGACATTTCATTATGGTTTTGATTTGCATTTCCCTGGTCATTAGTGATATAGAGCATAATTTCATGTGTCTGTTTTCCATCTCTAGTAGGCTTTTTGTAGATCCCTTTGGGTTTCTATATAGAAAAGCAAGTCATCTGTGAATAAGAGGGTTTTATATAATTTTTTCCCAAACTGGATGCCCGTCTGCCTTCATCCTTCCTCTTTTCCTTCCTGCCTTCTTCAATTGGCCAGACCTTCAGAGCAATGTTGACTGCAGGGTTGAGAGTGGAATACTTGTCTTGTGTCTGATCTGAAGGGCATATAATTAAGCCTTTCATCCCTAAGTACGATGTTAGTAGTGAAGTTAAGTGTTGAGCATGATTTTTCTTCACAGATATCCTTTATTAGGTTGAGGATATTCCCTTCTACCCCTACTTTGCTAGGATATTTTTATTTATCTTTTCAATATCAAGAATGAGTGTTGGATTTTGTCAGAAAATTTTCTGCATCTATTGAAGTGGTCAGGGAGTTTTTCTGTTTTATTTTGTTAATCTGGTGAATTATACTGACCTCTTTTTCTAAATAAACTTTTATTTCAGAATTTTAGATTTACAGTAAAGTTGCAAAGTTGTACAGAGTTCCCACATGCCCTTCACCCAGTTTCAACTGTGTTGAAACAGTTGATAGGTTCCCCTGGGTTCGACAGTTGATAGGTTCCCCTGTCGTTAAATCTTATATTACCAAGGTATGTATGTCAAAATTAATAAATCAACATTTGTACATTATTATTAGCTAAACTCCAGAGTTTATTAATATTTTTCCAGTTTTTCCATGATAGTCATTTTCCTGTTCCAAGGTCCGATCCAGGGTACCACATTCTTTCTATGTTTCAAGTCTCGTTAATCTCTTGTGGTCTGTGATAGTTGCTCAGTGTTCCTTTGCCTTTATATGGCCTTGACAGTTTTGAGGAATACTGATTAGATGTGTTGTAGAATGTCACTTAATATGAATTGTTTTATGGTTTTCTCATGGTTATTGAGATTATGAGTTTTTCAAAGAATTCCATGGAGATGAAGTACCCTTCTCCTCACTCCTATGGGGGAGTCCATGGCGTACACATGACATCAGGGATGAAACTAAACCTTGGCCCCTTGGGCAGGGTAGTGTTTTCCAGGTTTATTCACAGTTCCCTCTCCATCCTTTATTCTTTGAAATTGAATTGCTCTGTTTAGCGCACACTAGGGGGTGGTGTTGATGAAGTGTCAGCTCCTGCGAGGTGTAGTATCTACATATACTACTTAGAATTCTTCTGGGGCGCCTGGGTGGTGCAGTTGGTTGGGCGTCCGACTCTTGGTATGGGCTCAGTTCGTGATCTCAGGGTCGTGGATTCGGGCACCTCGTCAGGCTCTGTGCTCAGAGGGGAGTCTGCCTGAGGATTCTCTCCCTCTGCCCCTCCCACTTGTGCTCTCTCTCTCTAAAATAAATAGATAAATCTTAAAAAAATTATAATTCTTCTGTAGGGAGTATTTGCCTCTTTCCCACTATTTATTATTTTTGCAGTATAGACTCACATATATTTGATACTTTGGATGATATTCCAATACTGTATTATTTAATTTGTTGTTTACATTGTTCTACCTTTGGCCATTGGGAGTGCTTTCACATGGCTACTGTGTCTGTTTCATGTGACCCTATCATTTTTTTAAAATATATCTTTACTTTCATATTATAAAATGCTCCAGGCTTATCTGGTATTTTCCCTAACTCAGTCCTGCATTTCTCTAAGATGACCTAGTTCCTTACATTGGAGAATGTTAATTGGAAACCAAGATCTAGACACAAGGCATCCTTGTTGCTCCTGAGATGTCATTGCTTTTAGGCCCCCTGAGGTAGATAAGACAAAACCAGGCAATGCAGGCATGTATCCTAACCCACGTGGACATGCATGCCTGTACTGATTCTGTATCTATCCATTTGCGTATATATTAAACAGGAGTTCATACTGCTGTTTCCAACTCATATCCAGTACCACAGGGTTCATTTTATCCTTCACTTCTTGCTTATACTGAATAATTTTTGAATGTTTAACTCTTTTCTTTTTTAAGATTTTATTGACTGATTTGACAGAGAGAGCACAAGCAGGGGAAGGGGGAGAGGGAGAAGCAGGCTCCCCACTGAGCAGGGAGCCCCACGTGGGGCTCGATTCCAGGACCCTGGGATCATGACTTGAGGCAGATGCTTAACTGACTGAGCCACCCAGGTGCCCCAATTTTTGAATGTTTAATAAACATTACATTCCTGGAATAAACTCCACTATTATTATAGTGTATTACCCTTTTCATATCTTACTGGATTTCATTTGCTAAAATTAAAAATAAACCGGTGCGTTTATGTTCATGAAGAATATTGGTCTGTAGTTTCATTTTCCTGCAACATCTTTGTGTTAGTCTCACTATCAGGATAATGCTGGCTACATAAAATTAATTGGGAAGTGTGTTCCATGTTTAAGCTATTGGGAAGACTTAGTGTAAAATTCATATTATTTCTTCCTTGCATGGTAGACTTTGCCAGTAAAGCTATCTGGACCTTGATTTCACTTTGTGGAAGGGCATGTACATGGGCAGGAGACTCCGGGGCGCTTAGTTCAGGCACAGCCACCCCCAGCTTGTGACTCCCACGACCACATAGGTGTTTGCCATGTTGTCTCTGCACATGAGAGGCCTGCTGCTGTCCCCCTGCCCAGAAGGACACAGAAGTCACTCTCTGTCTGAGCCACATTTCCCCTGCCCAGAAGGGCCATAGGCTCTGGAAGGACAGTTTCTTCAGTCACATGGCTTCTTGCTGCCATGAACACAAGTGGTGGTGGTAAACCTTGAGTTGGTATCAACAGCTTCAGGTGGATGTGAGAAGGGGATGAATTGTCATGGGTCTTCTTGCAGTGAGGAGGGAAGATCAGCGATCCATGAGTCCACGTATGAGGCCTTATGCATTCATGGGCATGTGTGTACAAGTGGATTTGAAGGTTTTGTATTCTCGTGAGGAGAGGTAAGCATTCTCTTCCAGGGTGGTGTTCGGGTGGTATGATCTCTGTGTCACGGTGGGATAAAGCGCTCTGTGTGGTGGTGACTGGTTCTTTGTAGGGGCCCCAGGTATCACCTCCCATCCTCACTGCTACAAGATGAGACCAGGGAAAGGGTCACTGAAGCAGGGCGCTGGAGTGAGTGGAGTTCAGGGATTCACAAAAGATGTGTTGACAGGGAAAGGGGCGCCTGGAGGGAAGTTACCTGGCAGGTGTCGATCTTGCCTTCAGGGTACCCTGCACACACATTGGTTGAACAAATGCGCCCTTGTACCACTGGGTGGAGTTACAAAGTCGAGGTCGATGAGGTTCACACGGGCCTCCTGCAGTGTCGGTGCGATCCTGTAGGCTACAGCCAGGCAGCTCGGTGGTCAGCGATCACAGAAGACATGTTTTGGGAAAGACCTGCCTCCTCCCTCCACGGAACCCCCATCATCCTGAAATGCTCTACTTCAACCTAAAATCCATGAAGGACAATGCCCCTGGCCTCTCCTCAGACACTTGTGAAGGATGTGGGGTGTTGGAGGCATATGCAGGTGAAGAGAATGGGCAGTGCATGGAGGATAAGCAGATGTGGCTGCAGGAATGTGTGTTGATGCCAGATGATTATTCACAGCTACAGCCAGGATGTGTCACCTCATTTACACCCCACAGTCACCCCCTGTGTTAAGCGCTGTGACTGACCTTGCCTCCAATAAAGAGCTTGGAGCACCACATGCCCAAACATGCTGGTAGGGATGTGGTGTGGCTTGGATTCAGACCAAGGTTTTCCTCTCTACACTCAAATCCAGGACACACATTTCATTTCCCCACAGTACGGCTCTAAGTCCCCCTCATTGCTTCTTATCCCCCGTTAAACCCCTCAGCTCAGTTCTGGACAGGATCTGCTGGGGCTGGGCAGATGAGTCCTCCCCGCATGCCTCCCATCCGTTTTGAAGTTACAGAGAAGGAGGAGCTGCAGGATGGCCTCCACACACACACAGATCTGTCAGGGGCATGGGTGGTTGGAATAACCGGAAGGCAGGTCAGAACATCCTGTACAGCCCCAGAGGCTCCATCATGACCTTTGGGTTAAGAAAGGCCCAGCCCGGGCTATGATTCCATCAGCCAACCTCACACCTGGCTATAGGGGCAGCTATCCCCTCTTCATCAAGTGGCCTCCCCCCACCACGGCCGCACCCACAGCCCAGCCACAGCCTGGTGGGTGGGTCTGAAATCGCCTGCATCTGGGTGGAGGGGTGGCGGATTACACTTGGAACATGGCAGTGTAGGCCAAGTGGGAAGCCAGAACCAAGTGGAGCAAATGGATGGAGCTAGGCACACAGCATTCAGACTGTGTTTGTGTGTCTTGGACTGCGTCTCCAGGCCCTTCAGGTCAAATTTGAACACTACCCAAGCAGGCTTAGTTTTGTCCTTGCACTGTTCCCAAGGCAGGGGTGACATGGAAATGACCACCACAAGAAGCCTGGTCGCTTATGGTATAATTTTAGATCTATGGAAGAGCCAGATGACCTGGAAGAGAACAGGGTTTTCTCAATCCCAACACCTTGGCTTTAAATGCTGAAAAGTCCACAAGAACTTGAAATTCAATAGAAAAGGAGGACTACCCCAGAAACATATGGCCTCAAGGAGGAGGTAGAAAAAGGAAGGTCTGCAAGAATGTCACAGAAATTTGGAGGCTGGAGATTTCTTTAAGACGTGGTCTTACCAGTGGGGTTGGATTCACCAGAAGATGGTAGAAATCCCACTAAGTTGAGGAGGATTCTAGAAAAAAAGAGGCCTGTGTGATGTCCAGGGTGTAGCTGGGAGCCTATAATCCTTTTGAGAAATAGGACAGCAAAGGTGGTGGCAGGGGTGGTTTGTAGATGGGAACCCTGAGATCAGCCACCCCCCAGGGACTCCAAGAACCCTGGGACACTGCACACATGTTTGGGTGGGTGGGCAGAGCAGGGTAGGCCGGGAGGTTGGGAGAAGAAGAATGCTCTAGAGGCCTCAGCAGAGCTATGGACATCAATAGGCAGACAGAGGTTGAAACCCCAGGTCAGGGAGGGAAGGGCCAGCAGAGGCCAGAGAAAACAGGGGTGCCCGGGAGGAGAAGCAACCCAATCAGAGAAGGGGGGCAGCCTTGAGAGAGGGAAGAAGAGTTACAGGAAGCATACTGAAACTACCAGGGTTTTGTCAGCAGAAAATGCTGAATTTTGAACCCCAAATGACTGAAGTGCCTTGAATTAGGAGCCCTCAGTTTTCCATTATCAAGGGACAGAAGAGCTTTCAGTCTCTCTTCTCATCCCCAATGTGACTGGGTAAAAAGTCCATGTGGTCACCTGTGGAAAGCTGAAAGGCCTAACCTACTCGTCAAACCCTTGCTGCCCACTGCTGGCCTGCCAAGAACCCTGTCCTCTCTCTGCAGAGAATACGAAGTCACTTGGATGGGGAGGGTGGATTCTCGCATTGTGTCCAGTGAGGGTGGGGAGCAGAGGTTCACTGAGGTCTAGAGGGCTGGGCTCTGGGGTCTCAGAGCTCAGAGACCACGTGACATGGCCCTTGCACTCGCAGATGGGGAAATGGATGTCCAGAGAGGAGAGGATTTGGCCCGCCACCACAAAACCCCATCTCGAGCTCTTCTCCAAGTGCCGTGTCAAGGGACAATCCCCCATTTCCAGAAGTTAGCAACTGGGGTTCCAGGCCCCAGATAGAGCCACAGCCCATACCCCATTCGAAAAATGCCCAGGTTCTCCTGGGGCTGCATGCACCCTTCCACCCAGCGACCACATGAGCCATCAGTGGTGAGGTTGTGGACAGGGGACTCGGCTGCCAGTTTCTCCTGATCTAAAATGGGACAGTATCCCGCATTCTGGTGGACATCACCACTAGGCACCACATATGGCCCTGCCCTTCAGAGACCACTGAGGCAATGACCAGCAGTGCCCCTACCACTGTGAGAGCCCCTCCCGTACTCACCTTTCTCTTTCAAGAATCCCCAGCCAGCCACCCAGCAGGCCTGGGGAACTCGAGGTGGGCCTGCCCTAAATTGGGGCAGGCAGCCTGTTCTGATGAATTGCCCACAGGGAACGGGAGGGGTGATCTTCATGAGAGCGATGTCATTGTGCTATAAACTGGGGATGTATTTCTCATGAATGATGATTTTCTCGACATCTCTCTCCTGTTGAGGTGGCTTCGCTGCCTTATCGTTCCCATACGTAAATTCCCTTGCTCCAAAAATCAGTCTCCAGTCATATACATTTCTGTGGGCACAGAGGCAAGCCAGGTCATCCTCAGAAAGGACGGGCTCGACAGAAACCTCTGGTGATCATGATCCTCAGAGCCCTCCCTCAGCAAGGGCCTGGGCCCACCCACTCTCGGTCTGGTTGCCACAAGGCCCAGAGCCCCAGGGAGGCTGCGCACAGAGAGCCCTGGAGAATGTCCCTTTCTGGGAAGAGCCTTTCTGAAGACCTCCCTCCACGCGCTCCCACACGTAATTATTGGAGAATAAGCTGTGGGCAGCCGTAAGCAGCCAATGGGAGTTCAGCAAGGTGCCTCTGCATGCATAGTACCTTCGGTTATTATGGGACATGAATACCTGGAGGCTGACCATCCAGGGCCAGGCCCCGATTTTGCATCCTGCCCTCCGGCGACATGGCCACTTCCCGGTGGGTTCTGCCTGAACCCTAACCCACAGGGGGGTACTGGGGATAGACCAGGGGCACAGTTCAAACCAAGAAGAGGCACAGCCTGTCCTCGCACCTGCACGATGGGGAAACAGGGCTAGAGGGCTGAGCAAAGTGGGGCAATCGGGAGTGTGGAGGGTCCGAGGGGGAGCTGCTGAGGAGGGGCGCTGTCAGGGCGGTAGGGAAGCAGGAAGCTGCAGGCTTCAGGAACTGGTTTTGAGGAGTATGGGTTCTGGGGTCTTGTGGGTGTAGCCCCAAGGCGAAGTAAGAAGGCGCCAAAGGAAGCAGGACCGATGATAAGGGCCCTAGAAATAGGGGAGATCCCGAGGCAGAGGGGGAGGCTAGAGGTGGAGAGAGAGAGGTGTAATGGCTTGAGGTCTTTAGAGCCAATTTTGGGCAGGAGACTAAGAAAAGAGCCACAGGGGTCTTGGGGCTGCAGTGTGGGGTTAAATGGTGGCAGGAGGAGGGAGAGTAGCCAAGGCAGGTCCAGTGATCCCAGGTGTGGGGAACAGCGGGGGCCAGGGGTGGAAGTTCTGGGAACTGGGGCGAGGCCACAAGAGTTTGGGGGTCCCTTGGGTGCTGTCACAATCTAAGGTGGAGGCGGGACCTTAGAAGAATGCCATGACAATACCCTGGGGTCTTTGGGGTCAGCCAAAGGTGGGGCACCTCAGTATCTGTGGGAAGAAAGGGGTTTCTAAAAATTGGGACTTGATGTGCAAGAGGCAGTGAGGTCAGTCTCTAGGTGATGGAAGGACCCCAACGTCTGTGCTACAGGAGGCATAAGAGCCCAGAGGTCAGCCCTGGTGTATCTCGGCTGATGAAGCTGGGAGCAAGGATGGTCTGAGTTGGGGATGTGGGTCACACCCGTGAGACCCAGGGGACTACTAAGGCCCAAGCTTGGCCTCCTGCCTAGCCCTGGACAGAGGGCGTCTGGGTGGGGCTTGCTATTCAGAAGACATTCTTTCCACCCCCCGGAGGAGTCCCTGACACTTACTCACACGTGGCGTTATCTTTGGCAACCCCAGACACTGCCAAGGCCAGCAGAATGGCAGTTGGCAGCATCTCTATCATACTCCTGCCCCAGCCTGGCCTGGAAGCCCAGTGACCTCACAAAGCTCTGTGACCTCTGGACCAATCAGCATGGCTACATCCCCCCAAACCCCCCAGTAGTCAGGCCAGGCAGGAGCCCATTAGCTTAACCGGTTCAGGCCGAAACAAGATGCCAGCTTTCTGTACAGGCTCCTCTGCAACCCTCGGGTGATGGGGGCTCATGTGCAGGCCCTCCCTCTGTCCTAAGGCCAGGATCTGCATTCCCAGTTACCCTTCGAAGGTTCAGTATCATCTGAGGATCCAGTTTTGTGCAGTGTCAGGGTCTGCCCCTCATGCAAGCTGCAACCACAGTTCCTGTTCCAAATCATGTGTTGAGGGGCAGCTCTGTCCCTCTGTGTCAAGATGATGCAACATGTCAATGGTCACAGGGTGTCTGGCTCACCAGATTAATCGATCATTACCACTGTGTAGGGCAAATTGTCTTTCCCTTTTCCAAGTACATATTATCAGCACACTTTTCAAAGACCCACTTTGAATTTCTCTAATTTAGGACTACAAAGCCCATCTTTCTATTCATTGCTAGGTATCACAGGGTCTGTGATCTCAGGTCTCACTCCTACCTGAGTGTCTCCAGGTCTCCTCTCTGGGACCTACATGCAGGAAGATGTGTCTCCTATACCTGAGGGTCAGGATTTCTCACCACAAACACCTGAATATCCTGAGGATTCATTTTTTCTGATTGTCAGGGGACGGCATCGCAACGACGGGAGGATGACAAATGCTTACCTCACATCCCTGCATGTTAAGAGGTTTCACCTTCCTGGGGCGCCTGGGTGGCTCAGTCGTTAAGTGTCTGTCTTCGGCTCAGCTCATGGTCCCAGGGTCCTGGGATCGAGCCCTGCATCGGGCTCCCTGCTCTGCGGGAAGCCTGCTTCTCCCTCTCCCACTCCCCCTGCTTGTGTTCCTTCTCTTGCTGTGTCTCTCTCTGTCAAATAAATAAATCAATCTTAAAAAAAGAGGTTTCACCTTCCTGTAGGAGTGGAAGGAGGTCACACCTCCACCTGCATGAAGGGCAGTGTTCCCTAACCCTAACCCAAACCATAACCCTAACTCGTACCCTAACCCTAACCCATACCCTAACCCTAACCCGTACCCTAACCCGTACCCTAACCCTAAACCTAACCCCTAACCCGTACCCTAACCCTAACCCGTACCCTAACCCGTACCCTAACCTGTACCGTAACTCTAACCCTAACCATGGGTCAACTAGAGAAAAGAGGAAATCCCAGGAAGTTTGGGGTTCATGAGAAATTTGACCTCCAGTCCTGACATGAAGATGACACTGTGCCAAATGGACCTGCTGCTTTCTCTGAACACTGACATCCTGTGAAAAGCTGCATCACTGACTCACAGGCTGATGTTCAAAACCTTGAGTCTCCTAGATCCAGAGCAGATAAATGCTGTCAGGTGGGGATAAGTAGGTCCTCCGACCTATGGCCTGCACACCTGCTTCCATTTCTGGGAGAAGGGGAAACACACACTTGTTTTTAAGTAGTCATTATCTTCATTCTAAAGTAGACCAATGACCTTGACCTTTTTGGAAAAGCGAAATGACTCTTCCAAATGAAGACCTCAACTCCTCTGTTCCTCATGCAACCTGAGTGGGATCTGGTTTACTCCAGCCTCCAGGCCCCCACCTGGAGGATCCTCCTGTACCATCTTGACAGCCCATGACCAGCATCCCCGGGGGCACAATGCTGAATTTGGGGGATGACTCTGGGGCTTCTTGCCACCACACCTGTGCCTGGGGAAGCAGGAACCTGGAGGACCCTCCCAGATGATCCTGATGGACCGTTACCACCATCCCTGAGGACATGGGGCACAATGCTGAAGTTGGAGGACTGCTCTGGGGTTTCTTGCCACCACACCTGTGCCTGGGGGGGAGCGGGAACCTGGAGGGCCCTCCCAGACAATCCCAATGGACCATTAGCACCATCCCTGGGGAACATGGGGCACAATGCTGAAATTGGGGAATGGCTCCGGGGCTTCTTTCTACCGCATCTGTGCCTAGGGGAGCAGGAACCTGAAGGACCCTCCCAGACAATCATAACGGACCATTACCACCATTCCCCTGAGGACATGGGGCACAATGCTGAAGTTGGAGGATGGCTCTGGGGCTTGTTGCCACCACACCTGTGCCTGGGGGAACAGGAATCTGGAGGACCCTCCCAGACGATCCTGACGGACCATTACCACCATCCCTGAGGATGTAGGGCACAATGCTAAGTTGGAGTCCCTTGGTCCTGAAACCAGCAGGAACGGAGCTCCAAGGGCAGAAAGGAGACTCCAGGAGGATTTCCATCCAGGGAAAGGGGGTCCACTGGAGGGCACAGAAGCAGCAAGCCCCACCGACCCGCAGGCCATTTGAACAGGATCACCTCCTGCACTTACTTAGCACGTTGTCCGTCTTCGTGTGTGGACAGTGACTGGCCCACTCAGGGCTGGTGCACTTCCAGACGAGGGCTAGAAACTTTTCAGTGCTTGCTCATGGGTCAGAGCACCAACGCCCAAAGAAGCAGAGGATATCCCTCTTTCTCTGGAGCTGGGGAAGGCAGCCACCATCCTGGAGCAGGACCGGGTCCAGGAGTGTGTTCTTTCTGAAGCCCCTGCCTTCGGTGGGTGTTGCTATGCTTAAAAAAGGCCCACTCAGCCCCAGAGTCAGGAGCAGTGACAGGCTGTCTCCAACCCTAGCCCAGGATCACGACCCGAAACCATCCTGTCTTTGGGAGGACAGGTCTCTTTCAGGAGCCAGGGAGGGGACTGGCCCTTCTCCCCTCCCCAGGTCCAGGATGCCCGGGACCTGCAAGAGCTCTTCATCTGAGGAGGAGTCATGGAGAACAAGTGTATCTCGTCAGCCCAGCAAGTGAAATAACCAAACCCCAATGCTCAGGTTCTAACAGAAGCAGAATTTCAATGTACTGTTTGGGGGAACCTCCTCCCCTCTTATGTGGCCTTGGGGGACCCCAAGGAAAGTCTTCTTTGTTCTCCTTCCCTCAGAGAGAGGAGCTGGCCCCAAGTCCCGGGGTCCCCACCGTGTCCCAGTGCTGAGGAAGAGCCACACGCAGGGGCCTGGTGTCAGGAGTGTGGTTGGCCACTGCTCCTGGGCTCCCAGCCAGGGGCCTGGCTGCTGCATGGAAGAGCTGAATTGCTTTTGGGGGAAGGAGTGCTCACTGCCGACACCGCTCACCATCCCCCTCTGCACTCTGCAATCCAGGCTCTCTGCCCAGCTTACGTCAATCACCAGCACTCCACATGTTCCTGCCATGGGAGGGATCATTCAGCATCACACAGAGGAGGAGAGTGAGGGACATCTGGGGATGTCAGCCATTGCACAGAGGAGGAGAGCGAGGCTCAGAGAGGGGAGGTAAATGGCTCCAGTCCTAGAGCTGGTCAGCAGAGAAGCTGGAAAGCCAGCCCTCCAGAGCCCCTGCTAGACCAGCCAGAGACTCCCTGAGTTGAAAGTGAGCCCTCCCCTGCCTGACCAGCCACGCACTGGCCCCTGACCTTCATGATGGCCTGTTCTTGACCTTGAAGGTGAGCTGGCTGACTAGGAGGGGGAGTTCAGCTGGTGGGACAGGCTGTAGCTACAGGACAGAGTGACACATCTGAGCTAGCAGGAGCCACACTCTGGTCTCCCTCCTGGAGCCTGACCCGGAGCTGGAATCTGGGTGCCCTAGGGGCCAGCACACAACAGGGTCTGCACTGACCAGGGATCCATGGCCCCCAGGGAGAGTCCACTCTGCCCTCTCCCCGCTCCTGCCTGGCCTCACCTCTACTCACTGTGGGGCTGTAGGTCCCGGAACCAGGCCCCATAGGGATGGTTCGGTTCCAGCTTGTAATGATTTCACAGCCCGTGGAGCCCCTGGGTCTGGAGGGAGGACTGGCTGTGGACCAGGACTGGGCTGGGGAGGATGCAGCGCCTTGTGGAGAGTGAAGGATGGGGCAGGGGCCGAGTCCTGGGGCCACTGCGCATGTCTAAAAAGGGCTGAAATCCCTGAATGCCCATGGGGTCCCTCATTACAGTAACGACCCCCTTCACACTCGGGCATCCTGCTGGTGGGCCCCTCCTCCCCGGTCTCCTTCCCGCCCCTCTGACTCCAGCCGGGGCTGCAGCCAGGGACAGGCTGGACCTCTGTCCCGGATCCTGCCAGGAAGACAAGGCAGAAGGAGGAGAGGAGAAGGGGAAGGGGCAGACTGATCTTCTCCCTGTCCTGAGTCGGCCTCCACTGATGCCTCCAGGTCCTCTGGCCCAGCCCTGCACTTAGCTGGACCCTGAGAGGGAGTCTGCATTCCAGGCCAGCTGGGTGGGAGGGTTATTCAATGACCTGTGCATCCCCAGATGTCCTACCCACCTGGCCTTGCACCCTAAGGCCTGCCGCCCACGGTGGTTGTGATTGTGGGGCCCAGTGGACTTTGGGGCCACAGAGCAGTTGGCTGTGGTGAGGGGATGTGTGGGACTGGTCAGGTGCAGAGCCATGGGGCTCATGTCCATGCGCTGCAGGGCTGGTTCACCGTACAGGTGCTGCCTGCAGGTCTCCTTTGTACACCTGGCCATGACACACCTGGTTGGCCCTCTCGGTGGGGAGGCTTGTGTGCCTGGTGCACCTGTCCCCCACCTACCCCTGGAGGAGGGGCCACATTCGAGTGTTTCCATGTCCAACCCTCAGGGACAGTTGGGAACATGGGTCAAGAGAGGCAGGCACTGACCCAAGACAAATGAGGGCTGCAGAGCCCAAGGAGCAGGGCTGCTCTCCAGTCCTAGACCAGCCCGAACCCTCCCATGAGGTTCGCTTTGGGGGTGAGAGCCGCTCAGATCCTCGGGGATAGCTACCCACCCCGTCCCATGTGGGGACATGACCTTGGCATCCGATGGACGTAGAGGCATGCGCACCTGCACACCCACCAACACACACACCACTCTGACTGCCCAGCTTGGGGTCAGAAGGGGAGGACACCCTGGCAGCAAGGTAGGTGACAAGAGGGGGAAAGAAGAAAGAGGTTGGAGATGGCTGGGCCATGGGGCAGGGCATCAGGACTCCTGGCAAGGACCCAGATCCATAGCATGGGGAGGGGAGACAGGCCAGGCTGATGGTCAGGGGTCCCCAAGGGGCCCAGGGGGTTGCCAGGGCACTGGGAAAAGACAGGGTCTGGGTTCTGGTGTCCAACACCACCCTGCGAACTTGGGAGTAGGAAGAGATACCCACCCCCAAGTCCGGAGGACTATAGCACAAAAGGCCTCAGCTTACTCTGCTGTCACTTGGGCTGCAGAGATGCAGTGTCCCAAGGGTCCCACAGGCTTGTAGAAGAGCCTGTTGGCCTTGGATCTCCATCCCCGACCCCCTGTGATCCCAGTGCTGGGAAAATGTTTTCTACCCCTTCGAGGTCCTTCTCAGCAGAGGACAGACTGGGGGCTTGGGGGGGCTGAGGACCTGGGTACGCAGAACGTGGCAGAGCCCTGGGCCACCAGTCTGGAGACCAAGGTCAGGGCCCTACTTGTTGCAGCCTCAGGGTCCCCATGTGGAAGAGGATCCAGAATCACTGCTCTGGTCAGGTTGAGGAGGCCTTAGGAAGGAATGGAGCACCTGGACCGGAGAGGGAAACAGGGACAAGGGAGGCTTCTGAGGTTTCTCACATCGCCCATGGAACCCACAGATCCTGCTCCTGGGAGAGACACAGACACAGAGACAGAGAAGGAGACAGAGAATGAACACAGGACAGAGGGAACCAGGAGAAGTCACAGACTCCATCAGCTTGGAAATGACATCCCGGCATTTTGTGCCATTCCTTTCCTGAGAGCGCCGTCACACAGGCCATCCACCCTGGAGGGGAGTGGATTGCACAGGGATGTGTGACCAGGATTCAGGGGTGCCAGGGGCCACTGTGGGGACTGCAAAGCACACGGGCACAGATGAGGCCCAGGGACCTGAGCCTAACCCTAACGGGAGCCCCTGGAAGTCTGTGTTGTGAGAGGACAAGGTCAGAATCAGTTCATTACTACCTTCCCATGGGGGCTGGGACACAGGCAGGAGGGGGGTGGCTTTGCCTGGACCCCAGAGCAGACTCAAGCCCCTCTGAGCTGTGTTCCATGCCAAGCCCAGCCCCTGGCTCATCCTTGCATTGCCAAGTATGCACCAGCCTCCTGTGATAGCAGGCACAGAACATGTGTAGAGGTCCTACCCCTGATGGCGTCCCAAAAGTAGAAGCTGGAATACCCCGATGTGCAGATGGGGAGCCTGGGGAGGCCCTGAGAGGCACGGGGTCTGTCCAGGGTCACAGCTCTGGGCACGCACAGGAACCAGGTCTGAACCCAGCTCTGTGCCATCACAGCAGAGACACCAGCTGCACCCAGGCCTCCCAGGGGCTGTGGGTGGGCTGTGTGGGTGTCACTGTGTGGATGGGGCATGGGGGGAGGGTGAGCATTGAGCAGCGGGGGAGGGAGGCCCTCGGGGGGCTCTTGTGTGAGGAGGAATTTGGGTAAGGGGACCCCAGGCAGTGGTGACTTCACTTCCCTGACAACAGAGCCCAACAGAATTTGGAACCCTGGTAACCAGGCACCCACATTCCACAGACAGCCCCCTGCCCAGCTCATTTTGTTGGAGATCCTCAAACCAAGATGTTCGCATGTTACCTGCCGAGGTCCGGAGGCTGCAGGTGGAAGAAAGCGCGCCCTGCAGACGCTGTCCCCCGCTGGGTATTTCCTGTCAGGGCTCCCCACCACCTCTGGCCATTGGCCTGAAGCACAGAAAGGTGACACCAGGAGGCCCAGAGCCAGCCACCCAGCCCCACTCACTCTGATGACCTGTGTAGCCCCAGGTGCCCTCCCTGTGTGTGTGTGTGTATGCGTGTGTGTGGATGGGGGTGTGTGTCTGTGTGTCTGTGTCTGTGTGTGTGTGTGTGTGTGTGTGAGTGCACGTGTGTGGATGGGGGTGTGTGTCTGTATGTGAGTGTGTGTGTGTGTGTGTAAAGAGGGGTCATGCGGGGTGGGGCCACCCCGAGCAGGAGCAGGCTGATGAGGGTCAGATACCCAGTGGGCAGGTCATGTTCAACGTCAAGGCTGGCTGTGTGGGATGGGGTGTGCGGGCGCTGCCCCTTCTGCCCAAAGTTTATCCCGATAGCCCTGCAGGGATGGGTCACTGCATCCCGGGTGCAGGGCTGTGCACGCACAGGTGTGTCTGATCTGGGAGCAGCAGGGGGACTGGGCAGGAGGACAGTGCTAATGGCCGGGCAGGGCTGTGATTCCTCGGGGCCGGCTACCGGTCCCTGTCTTTGCAGAAGGCCACGGAGGACATTGAGAGGAGGCTGCTGGACACGCCCTCCATCTCCTCGACAGAGGGGGTGACCCCACAGGGGTCCCCAGGAGCAGATGCTGGGGATTGTAGGGAAGACCTCCTACACCACCCAGACCACTGTCCCAGGTGGTTGTCCACCGGAAAGTGGTCCAGAAGCCAGAGCCCACGGAGGCCAAGGCCGAGGGTGAGAAGGCTGGGGCTGGGTGTTTGTGGTGTGTGGGAATGGGTCACTCCTGGCCCCACAGGGAGGAGCCCCCAGAGGCTGGTTGGGGCCAGGAGCAAGACTGGGCTCAGAGCACACAGCAGGTGGAATGCAGTTGGGGAAACGTCCCTGTGAGGGTTCCTTCCCGGCTGTGGCTTCTCTGGGAGGCCCTGAGCTGGGCTCTCTCTCTGCAAAGGCCCATGGAGAGCAGGCACAGAGGTGAGCTTTTCTCTTTTCACAGCTGCTCCACCCTCTGAGGAGCTAGAGCTGGCTCCCACTCCATCAGCAGCTCTGGGGGGAGGGGTGGTGCCTACGGCGACTTCAGGAGCACACCAGGAGCCGGCAGGTAACCAAGCACCTGCCCACGGAGAGCCTGGCATGGACCAGGAAGAACTGGCACCTGCTCCTACCCCAGCCCCTGCCACAGTTCCTGCCCCGGCCAGAGCCGCTCTCCCTGCCCCTGCCCCTGCCCCTGGCCCTGCTCTTACACCCATCCCTGCCCCTATCCTAACCCCTGCCCGTACTCCTGCTCCTGCAGGGCTCCCAGAGCCACATCCAGAGCCCACAGCCCTGCAGGGAGAGCTCCTTGTACCATCACCGGACCCCGACCCCTCGCCAGAGTGTTTCATCCCCTTAGTTCCATTGCCGGACCCTGACGCCTCATCAGAGTGTTTCATCCCCTCCCCCGATGTTCTTTCCCTCTGGTTCATATTAACTGTTATTTTATCTTTTCATGTTCTGTATACTGTTTATTATTTGTTTTAAATAAAATTACTTCTTTTCAATTGAACATGTCATGAGCATTAAGTACATGCCCAACGCTGTGCCACCACACCCCAGAACATTGCCACAGAATATCTCATTCCCCAAAGGAGTCCCCGAACCAGAAGGCCTCCCTGCCCATTTCTCCCCCAGCTCAGACCCTGGCAACCCCTACACTGCTTTCTCTCTCTGTTCTTTTACCTGTTCTGGATGATTCCATAAGTGGAATCACGCAGTAAGGGCCTTTGTGTCTGCCCACCTGTTTTCAAAAGAGACTTGATTTCTCCTGTGTTTACTTGACATAGAATTTCTCTTATTTGATATTGAAATCCCCGATGGATTACACATCACATGTAATCATAGAGGCCACTTTAGGAATTATGGGCACAATCTCGGGGCCGAGACCCCTGTTCCTGCTGGGACACCACAGCCTGACCCCAGACAGGAAACAGCTGGTTCCTCCTGTGGCCCACACAGAAACCAGGGAAATGCAGAAAGCTGGAAGACACACCACAAATGGCAAAGGCACTGCTCACAACCCAAGGCCAGAGAAAGGTTTCACCTGACTCTGGTCCAAACCACGCTCCAAGTCACTGGGTTCGACAGGGACGGAGACCAAACACATGTAAGTGCAAGGCGGAAGGATAGGCATGCCGGGAATACGTGTGAGAGATGTGGAGCTCCTGGGGAAGGGCTCCGGCAAAGGAAACCCTATGGAGGCAGCGCTGGTCACCCTCAGACCGGCAGGTGTCTGGTCTGGGGACAATGTGAGGAAGCGGAGGTCCAATGCAGGTCCCATGGAGAGAACGGTGTCAGGCACCCCTGTCTGGGAGAACAGTGAGCAGCACCCATCCCAGGCCACAGGTGCACCCATCACCTGGTATGCTCAGCCTCGGACTCACCCCCGGAAACTCTGGCTCGGTTTTTCACAGATGTATTTTCAGGGGTGTTCATCACAGCAGTGGTGGAGAGAGCAGGGAATGGAACAGCACTAATGCCCAAGGAGATGGATGGGATCCACGGTGCCAGTCCTCATGATAGAATGCCCTGCAGCTACTGTCCCAGTGTCATCCGGGGCACAGGATCCGGGAAGCCCCTCCTGAGACCCACCTTCCTGCCACGCTGTTCCTAGGAACATTGAGAATTGTTTGAGGAGGAGGGGGAGAGGTTCCAGGATGACAGCGGGTCCAAGGAGAAGGAAGGTGAGCACTGGGAGGACAGACGGACATGTCCTGAGCCACCATCCAGGGCCCGGGCTGTGATGCCCTCGGACCTTACCCCAAATAATGGCTCCTGAGGTATGGATCCAGCTTCTGTGGTTTCATTCCCTCCCTCCCTGCATCATTTATTCACTCCCTCATTCATTCCCCCCTCTCTCTCCTTCCCCTCCACCCCTCCCTCCCATCCTCCCTGCCTCCCTTCTACCCCTCCCATCCTCCCTTCCCTCCTCCCTCTCTCCCCTCCCTCTCCAGATCCTGCCTCCCTTCCAACCTCCCTTCCCTCCTCCCTCTCTCTTTCCCTCTCTCCCATCCTCCCTCATTCAGCAGAGGATCTGGGGTCCCTGCTGTGTACTGAGCACTGGGGCTTCATCAGTGAGCAGCCCCCAACCCACATGGTCACGTCCACTGTGGGAGGTGACGGGGCAGTCCTCAGGGCTAGCAGTGGTGATGAGCACCAGGAATCTGCTCCTGAAAACAGGTCAGTTGCACAAAGAAACAAATGGAGAGACCCATGCTTAGCACTTCCTCTAGAAAATCTAGTCCTGAAAAGTGATGAAAAGTATATCCTAGACTTCATGCGATGTGAGTTCTTTC
Source organism: Zalophus californianus (assembly GCF_009762305.2). Lineage (NCBI taxonomy): Eukaryota > Metazoa > Chordata > Mammalia > Carnivora > Otariidae > Zalophus > Zalophus californianus. The sequence goes on along the minus strand of NC_045604.1, from coordinate 114,103,281 downwards.
TCTTTAATTATTTATTGTTATGTTAATCACCATATATTACATCATTTGTTTTGGTGTACTGTTCCATGATTCATTGTTTGTTCATAAAACAGTGCTCCATGCAGAATGTGCCCTCTTTAATACCCATCACCAGGCTAACCCATCCCCCACCCCCCCCTAGAACCCTCAGTTTGTTTTTCAGAGTCCATCGTCTCTCCTGGTCAGTCTCCCCCTCTGACTTACTCCCCTTCATTCTTCCTCTCCTGCTATCTTCTTCTTTTTCTTTTTTCTTAACATATTTGCATTATTTGTTTCAGAAGTACAGATCTGTGATTCAACAGTCTTGCACAATTCACAGTGCTCACCGTAGCACATACCCTCCCCAATGTCTATCACCCAGCCACCCCATCCCTCCCACCCCCGACCACTCCAGCAACCCTCAGTTTGTTCCTGAGATTAAGAATTCCTCATATCAGTGAGGTCATGTGATACATGTCTTTCTCTGATTGACTTATTTCACTCAGCATAACACCCTCCAGTTCCATCCATGTCGTTGCAAATGGCAAGATCTCATTCCTTTTGATGGCTGCATAATATTCCATTGTGTATATATACCACCCCTTCTTTATCCATTCATCTGTCGATGGACATCTTGGCTCTTTCCACAGTTTGGCTATGGTGGACATTGCTGCTATAAACATTGGGGTGCACGTACACCTTCGGGTCGGTACATTTGTACCTTTGGGGTAAATACCAGTAGTGCAATTGCTGGATTGAATGGTAGCTCTAATTTCCACTGTTTGAGGAACCTCCATACTGTTTTTCAGAGGGGTTGCACCAGCTTGCATTCCCACCAACAGTGTAGGAGGGTTCCCCTTTTTCCACATCCCCGCCAACATCTGCCGATCACTGACTTGTTAATTTTAGCCATTCTGACGGGTGTGAGGTGGTATCTCATTGAGGTTTTGATTTGGATTTCCCTGATGACGAGCGATGTTGAGCACTTTTTCATGTGTCTGTTGGCCATTTGGATGTCTTCTTTGGAAAAATGTCTGTTCATGTCTTCTGCCCATTTCTTGACTGGATTATTTGTTCTTTGAGTGTTGAGTTTGATAAGTTCTTTATAGATTTTGGATACTAGCCCTTTATCTGATATGTCATTTGCAAGTATTTTCTCCCATTCTGTTGGTTGTCTTTTGGTTTTGTGGACTGTTTCTTTTGCTGTGCAAAAGATTTTTATCTTGATGAAATCCCAATAGTTCATTTTTGCCCTGGCTTCCTGTGCCTTTGGTGATGTTTCTAGGAAGAAATTGCTGCGGCTGAGGTCGAAGAGGTTGCTACCTGTGTTCTCCTTTAGGATGTTGATGGACTCCTGTCTCACGTTTGGGTCTTTCAACCATTTGGAGTCTATTTTTGTGTGTGGTGTAAGGAAATGGTCCAGTTTCATTCTTCTGCATGTGGCTGTCCAATTTTCCCAACACCATTTGTTGAAGAGACTGTCTTTTTGCCATTGGACATTCTTTCCTGCTTTGTCAAAGATGAGTTGACCATAGAGTTGAGGGTCCATTTCTGGGCTCTCGATTCTGTTCCATTGATCTATGTGTCTGTTTTTGTGCCAGTACCATACTTGATGATGATAGCTTTGTAATAGAGCTGGAAGTCCGGAATTGTGATGCCGCCAGCTTTGCTTTTCTTTTTCAAGATTCCTCTGGCTATTTGGGGTCTCTTCTGGTTCCATGCAAATTTTAGGATTATTTGTTCCATTTCTTTGAAAAAGGTGGATGGTATTTTGATGGGGATTGCATTGAATGTGTAGATTGCTCTAGGTAGCATTGACATCTTCAAAATGTTGGTTCTCCCAATCCATGAGCATGGAACGTTTTTCCATTTCTTTGTGTCTTCTTCAATTTCTTTCCTGAGTATTTTGTAGTTTTCTGAGTACAGATCCTTTGCCTCTTTGGTTAAATTTATTCCTAGGTATCTTATGGTTTTGGGTGCAATTGTGAATGGGATCGACTCCTTGATTTGTCTCTCTTCTGTCTTGTTGTTGGTGTATAGGAATGCCACTGATTTCTGTGCATTGATTTTATAGCCTGCTACTTGACTGAATTCCTGTATGAGTTCTAGCAGTTTTGGGGTGGAGTCTTTTGGGTTTTCCACATACAGTATCATATCATCTGCAAAGAGTGAGAGGTTGACTTCCTCTTCGCCGATTTGGAGGCCTTTGATTTCTTTTTGTTGTCTGATGACTGTGGCTAGGACTTCTAATACTATGTTGAATAGCAGTGGTGAGAGTGGACATCCCTGCCGCGTTCCTGACCTTAGGGGAAAAGCTCTCAGCTTTTCCCCATTGAGAATGATATTCGCTGTAGGTTTTTCGTAGAAGGGTTTTATGATATTGAGGTATGTACCCTCTATCCCTATACTCTGAAGAGTTCTGATCAAGAAAGGATGCTATACTTTGTCAAATGCTTTTTGTGCATCTATTGAGAGGATCATATGATTCTTGTTCTTTCTTTTGTTCATGTATTGTATCACGTTGATTGATTTGCAGATGTTGAACCAGCCTTGCAGCCCAGGGATAAATCCCACTTGGTCGTGGTGAATAATCCTTTTAATGTACTGTTGGATGCTATTGGCTAGTATTTTGGTGAGAATTTTTGCATCCATGTTCATCAAGGATATTGGTCTGTAATTCTCCTTTTTGATGGGGTCTTTGTCTGGTTTTGGGATCAAGGTAATGGTGGCCTCATAAAATGAATTTGGAAGTTTTCCTTCCATTTCTATTTTTTGGAACAGTTTCAGGAGAATAGGTATTAATTCTTCTTGAAATGTCTGATAGAATTCCCCTGGGAAGCCATCTGGCCCTGGGCTTTTGTTTCTTGGGAGATTTTTGATGACTGCTTCAATTTCCTTCGTGGTTATAGGTCTGTTCAGGTTTTCTATTTCTTCCTGGTTCAATTTTGGTAGTTGATACATCTCTAGGAATGCACCCATTTCTTCCAGGTTATCTAATTTGCTGGCATAGAGTTGCTCATAATATGTTCTTATAATTGTTTGTATTTCTTTGGTGTTGGTTGTGATCTCTCCTCTTTCATTCATGATTTTGTTGATTTGGGTCATTTCTCTTTTCTTTTTGATCAGTCTGGCCAGGGGTTTATCAATCTTGTTAATTCTTTCAAAGAACCAGCTCCTAGTTTCGTTGATCTGTTCTACTGTTCTTTTGGTTTCTAGTTCATTGATTTCTACTCTGATCTTTATTATTTCTCTTCTCCTGCTGGGTTTAGACTTTATTTGCTGTTCTTTCTCCAGCTCCTTTAGGTGTAGGGTTAGGTTGTGTATTTGAGACCTTTCTTGTTTCTTGAGAAAGGCTTGTATTGCTATATACTTTCCTCTCAGGACTGCCTTTGCTGCATCCCAAAGATTTTGGACAGTTGTGTTTTCAATTTCATTGGTTTCCATGAATTTTTTTAATTCTTCTTTAATTTCCTGGTTGACCATTCATTCTTTAGTAGGATGCTCTTTAGCCTACATGTATTTGAGTTCTTTCCGACTTTCCTCTTGTGATTGAGTTCTAGTTTCAAAGCATTGTGGTATGAAATTATGCAGGGAATAATCCCAATCTTTTGGTACCAGTTGAGATCTGATTTGTGTCCTAGAATGTGATCAATTCTGGAGAATGTTCCATGGGCACTAGAGAAGAATGTGTATTCCATTGCTTTGGGATGGAATGTTCTGAATATGTCTGTGAAGTCCATTTGGTCCAGTGTGTCATTTACAGTCTTTATTTCCTTTTTGATCTTTTGCTTAGATCATCTGTCCATTTCAGTCGGGGGGTGTTAAAGTCCCCCACTATTATTGTATTGTTGTCAATGTATTTATTTCCTTTTGTTATTAATTGCCTTATATAATTGGCTGCTCCCATGTTCGGGGCATAGATATTTACAATTGTTAGATCTTCTTGTTTGATAGACCATTTAAGTAGGATATAGTGTCCTTCCTCATCTCTTATTACAGTCTTTGTTTTAAAATCTAGGTTGTCTGATATAAGGATTGCCACCCCAGCTTTCTTTTGGTGTCCATTAGCATGCTAAATGGTTTTCCACCCCCTCACTTTCAATCTGGGGGTGACTTTGGGTCTAAAATGAGTCTCTTGCAGACAGCATATGGATGGGTCTTGTTTTTGAATCCAATCTGATAGCCTGTGTCTTTTGATTGGGGCATTTAGCCCATTTACATTCAGGGTAACTATTGAAAGGTATGAATTTAGTGCCATTGTATTGCCTGTAAGGTGACTGTTACTGTATGTTGTCTGTGTTCCTTTCTGATCTTTGCTGCTTTTAGGCTCTCTCTTTGCTTAGAGGATGCCTTTCAATATTTCTTGGAGGGCTGGTTTGGTGTTTGCAAATTCCTTTAGCTTTTGTTGGTTCTGGAAGCTTTTTATCTCTCCTTCTATTTTCAATGACAGCCTAGCTGGATATAGTATTCTTGGCTGCATATTTTTCTCGTTTAGTGCTCTGAAGATATCTTGCCAGTCCTTTCTGGCCTGCCAGGTCTCTGTGGATAGGTCCGTTGCCAGTCTAATATTTTTACCATTGTAGGTTACATATCTCTTCTCCCGAGCTGCTTTCAGGATTTTCTCTTTGTCTCTGAGACTCGTAAGTTTTACTATTAAATCTCGGGGTGTTGACCCTTTATTATTGATTTTGAGAGGGGTTTTCTGTGCCTCCTGGATTTTGATGCCAAACTTCCTCACATTAGGGAAGTTCTCTGCTATTATTTGCTCCAATATACCTTCTGCCCCTCTCTCTCTTTCTTCTTCTTCTGGGATCCCAATTATTCTAATGTTGTTTCGTCTTAGCGTATCACTTATCTCTCGAATTCTGCCCTCGTGATCCTGTAGTTGTTTCTCCCTCTTTTTCTCAGCCTCTTTATTTTCCATCATTTGGTCTTCTATATCACTGATTCTCTCTTCTGCCTCATTTATCCTAGCAGTTAGTGCCCCCATTTTTGATTGCACCTCATCAACAGCTTTTTTGATTTCGACTTGGTTAGATTTTAGTTCTTTATTTCTCTAGAAATGGTTTCTCTAATAACTTCCACGCTTTTTTCAAGCCCAGCTAGTATCTTTAAAGTTATGATTCTGAACTCTAGGTCCGACATCGTACTACTGTCCGTATTGAGTAGGTCCCTGGCTGACGGTACTACCTCTTGTTCTTTTTGCTGAGGTGATTTTTTTCGTCTTGTCATTTAGTCCAGAGGAGAATAGATGAATGAGAGAACAAAATGCTAACAGGTTTACAACGTCCCCAGCAAATATACTGTATAGAAATCAGAAAAGACCTGAAACCAGGGGAAAAGAAAGGGAAAGAAAGAAAAAAGAAAGAGAAAAAAAAGAAAAAAAATATAAAAACAAAAACAGAACAATACAAAAAAAGCAGAATGTGATCAAATATGATCAGGCTAGTGCATAGATCAGTGACACACACGAGATTTTGGGCGTATTTTGGTCTGTTAGAAAAAAGTGCCTCCTAAAATTTTAAAGGAAGAAAGACATATATGTACAAAATAAGGGTAGATACAGTGAAGGGTTAGAAGATGACTGTAAAGATGAAAATTATAAAAGATTTTATAAAAGGACTTAATAAGATAAAAGTTGTTTGAAGGGCAGGGCGCCTGGGTGGCTCAGTTGGTTAAGCAACTGCCTTCGGCTCAGGTCATGATCCTGGAGTCCCGGGATCGAGTCCCACATCGGGCTCCCTGCTCAGCAGGAAGTCAGCTTCTCCCTCTGACCCTCTTCCTTCTCGTGCTCTCTATCTCTCATTCTCTCTCTCTCAAATAAATAAATAAATAAATAAATAAATAAATAAATAAATAAATAAGTTGTTTGAAAAAAGAAAGAAGATTAAAAAAAGAAAAAGAAAAAAGGGAGAGAATGTGATCAGGCAGGAGACCAGAACAGAGCCATACACTAGTGATTTAGGGTATGTTTCGATCTGTTAGAAGAAACTGTATCTCAAAATTTTAAAGAGAGAACAACTTATATATATATGCCAAAAATAAGGGTAACTACTATGAAGGGATAAAATATGACTCTAAAAATGAAAAATAAAAAATCTTTTTTTTTTTTTAAAAAAGAGATTGATAAGATGTTGGTTGAAAAAGGGAAAAAGAAAAAAAAACAGTTAACAAAAATTAACTTTGATGAACTAATGAATCATGGTAAAAAAAAAAAGCCATGAATTCTATGTGCAGTATTCTCCTAGCGCTGGAGTTCTCCCGTTCTCCTTGATTGGTAAACTTGGTCTTGGGTTGCTGGCTGTTCGTGCTGATCTTCTGGGGGAGGGGCCTGTTGCTGTGGTTTCGAAATGTCTTTGCTGGAGGCTGAATTGCCCCGCCCTTGTCGGTCCAGGCTAAGCAAGCTGCTCGGGTTTGATCTCAGGAGCTTTTGTTCCCTGCAAGCTCTCTGTACAGCCTTGGAGGACCAGGGCAAAAATGGTGGCCTCCCAATCTCCGCCCGGAGGACCTGAGAACTCGGGGCCCCGCTCCTCAGTGCGCCCCAGAGAAAAGCAGTCACTCCCGTGTCCCCGATCTCCGGCCGCTCTCCGTGCTCACCCGGCCTGTGACCGAGCGTTGCTATCTCTGGCACCCGACCCTGTGTGGAGTCTCCAAACCCAGCAGATCCCTGCAGTGCGTTCCCGCGCCACTCCTCCCCGGGAAGGAAGGGGAGTCTCCCCAGATTTGCCGCTTGTTGGGTCCCTGCTGCAGGAGCAGTGCCCGACTGGCCCGCGGATCACAGTTTATGGCAACCCCGAGCTGAGAGCCTGCGCCTCGGCTCCGTCTCTGCAGCCGGCTTTCCCGCTCCGATACCTGGGAGCTCTGCCGCACTCAGGCACCCCCGGTCTTTCTGTGAACCTGAGGGTCCTGAGACCACACTGTCCCGCGAGGGTTCCACCCCCTACTTAGCCACTGCAGCGACGTCCCTCAGCGGAGCCGACTTCTAACAGTTCCGATTTTGTGCTCCGCGGCTCTATCACTTGCCGGAAGCAGCCGGCGGAGGCCCCTCCCCCGCCGTCTATCCTCCTGAATATCGCCTCGGATTCACTTCTCCGCACGTCCTACCTTCCAGTAAGTGGTCGCTTCTCTGTTCAGAGAGTTGTTGCTACTCTCCTCTTTGATCTCCTGTTGAGTTCGTAGGTGTTCAGAATGGTTTGATCCCTATTCAGCTGAATTCCTGAGACCAGATGAAATCTAGGTCTCCTACTCCGCCATCTTGCTCCGCCCCCCCATGCGATGTGAGTTCTAATGACAGGTACGCACTAAATCCTAGAACCAACAAAGAGTAAATCATCCAGTATTGACTGGGGTGTTGTGACTTTTCTGACCAAATGACAGCGTTTCAGCCAACATCTCCAAGGCCTCTGAGTTTTCCCAAGGGCCTCTGTGATCCTTTGGTCCTTCCATCGACGTCCTTGGGAAGCTCTGTCCTGTCGTCTTCCTTGTCCCCTGCCTCTTCTGGGACCCTTCCGTGGCTTCCCCTCCCCCCACCAGGGTCGCCCTCACCAGGAATCCCCATGCCCCTTGACTGGGCGCCGGGATCCCACACTGGGCCCCATGAGCCCAGTGCCTTGTGCAAGTCCCGTGCGCTCCCTCTGGGATCACTTGGCATCTCCCTTGCAGCGGACTGAATCTTCCTGCACTGGGTCTCCTCTGAGCAGTCTGTGAGGCTGCACTGTGCCCATGTCACGGGCACAGAGGAGAGAGTCCAGAAGGTCCAGATGACCTGCTCCAAGTCTCAGCGTGTGGAGCCTGGGCAGAGTGTGGTCCCTGAGCAGAGGAGGACTTGGGCCCAGGGAGCCTGAGGGAGGATGTGGCACAGTGAGCCCACAGGAGGAGAATGAGCAATGTATGGGCCTGGTGCTCAGACCTGCTGGGAGACCACATTGCTCTGGCTCTGTCCCCAGGGCTGGAGGTTGTCAGGGTATACACCCTCCCAGGCTGCAGGCTGGCAGGGACTGGCAGGAGAGAAGGCACCTGGTACAGGACAGAGCTCTCAGGCAAAGAGGAGGGGGCAGGTGTTCCCCTAGCAGCTGGAGGAACTCTTGGTAGCCACCCTCCCAGGCTGCAGGCTGGCAGGGACTGGCAAGAGGAGGCGCACCTGGTGCAGGAGTGAGCCCTCTGCAGAGAGGAGGGGGCATGTGCTCCCCCAGCAGCTGGAGAAACTCGGGGTAGCCACACTCCCAGGCCGCAGGCTGGCAGGAGAGGAGGCACCTGGTGCAGGAGAGAGCCCTCAGGCAGAGAGGAGGGGGCAGGTACTCCCCCAGCAGCAGGGGCACTTGGGCAGGCTGAGGGGGCATCAGTGGAGAGCAGTGCCTGCAGCTGGGGTCTCCACACAGACCCTCTCCTGAGGCTCAGCACAAGCTTGTCTGATGGCCTTTGTCCCCCAAATACAAAGTCTGGCCCAGGACCCCCCCCAAGCCCCAACTCTCAATCCTTTATACTCAGCTCAAGTGACAAGAAATGGCCAATAGTTTAGGTGGTGTTGGTTGCACAAGGACATTTGTTTTTGTGGCCCATGCTGTACTGTTGCTGGCATTTTAAAGATCTCAGGGCTTTGATTCGAAAATGGTAGGATGCCGGGGACCCCAGAGAGCTTTCTGGAAACCTGCCTCTGGGCCTTGCAGCCCTCCCATCCCACCAGTTCTGCTCAGAATCCCTCCAGGCCACAGACCCACAGTCTTGGCTCCTCAGATGGCGCAGACAATGTGCCTTCAAAAAGTGATCCTGGTGGGGCTGCAGGACACACTGCAGATTCCACCAAATCCCCCTCCCAGAAAGTGAGGGTACCACTGGACCAGCTGTCCGAAAACTGACAGGTCAGGGTTCCAAGAAGACACCAGAGGCACAGGAGTAAATGAGGAGCATCTGAAGGCCAGGTAGGGACAGTGAGAATCTCCAGTTTTGCCTAGGGGCAGCTCCCGTCCCCCTAAACCCTCAGTGAGATGGCTTTACTGGGGGATTGTGGGGGACCATTCCTGGAGGACCCATGGCTCCACTGTTAGAGGTCACCGACTTGATCAGTGCACGGGTGGGGAACCGTGGCCACACCCCGAAGAATAATTTCTAGAAACAGTAGCCATCTCAGTGGTAGCTGACCTGGGAGGTCAACCTTCCAGCTGCCTGAGGTGGGATCGAGCCACAGACCAGCACACTAGCCAGAAATGGGAGAAGGAGAACAAGTTCTTCATTTCAGAGTTTCTAAGTCACCGGTTTGTTCCTACGGTCAGTATACTTTGCATCCTGGGAAATCTCTGCCTGTCTAAGGTCATGAAAATATTCTCCTCATGTTCTCTGCTGGAGAAGTTCTTGAAAAATCTCTGGTTTATAGGTAAAAATCATCCGAAAGTGACTTTGGTTGGCACAGCCATGCTGGGAAAAGGATGGATTTTCCCCAAAATACTAAACATAGAACTCCTGTATGATCCCACTATCAGGTAGACCTTTTCAGGAAATGAAGTCAGCTTCTGGAAGTAAGATCTGCACTCTCCCACCCAATCTCCCTGAGGAGGGGCGGCCACCCTTAGCAACCCTCCCTTTGAGGCAGGTGCCTCCCTGGACAAGGGGCTACCCCAGGGCTGGGATGTCTCCACAGCAGCACACCCAATATCCTGGATACTAGGAGACAGAGTACAGCACCAGGCCAGTGAGGGTCAGGACACACTAACCCAAATATGGCACCTTGGCAAATTAAAGATAGAAGCTAAAAGAACTTTTGCATAGAGCAGAAGCAAGAAGGTCTCTCTGACCCCCAGCCATCAGTCCTTCTTCCCTTAAGCAGGTCAGAATACTCCCATGTGGAACTTTCTCTCGCCGGACCACAGGGATGACGTGCTTATCACCAGAGTCAAGGAATTTAGGACCACGGGGTCTATACGAACACACCTGGTTAAATGAACCCTTATCTTCCTAGTTAACTTCTTTATCGTTTACGAGCCCTAGTCCAAACGCCTGTGTCTGTCAATTCTTCACACACTTACTGCTTCTTTGTCTAAAAGGGAGAAGAGCTGTCTGCTCCAGTCACCTCTGCTGGTCGTCATGGTCTTGTGAGGCTCCCACCAAAACAATCAATACATTTTGCTTGCTTTTCTCCCGTCCATCTGTCTTTGTCAATTTCCAGACTCAGCCAGGGACCTTAAGAGGGTTGAGGAAAACATTTTCCTCTCTTGCAACAGTGTGGGGTGGGGAGTGGGGAGTCAGAAAACGCCATCCCATCTTCCTGGCTTTGGTGAAAACGGACCTCTACTGGGAAGCAGCACAGGACAGTGCAAGGCTGGAGGAGCCAGAGAGAGGCACGTGGAACATGTAGGAGATACGTGGCCTCCAGCCAGGGGACTTGGCCACAGTGAAAAGTCCAGGGAGTGATTTTGACTATTATAATGGAAGCATCCCGAACATCAGACCTTCCCCACGCCAGGCTTCATGATTGCTGCTCCTTGTAGTTGCTACTGTTGGTTTAGTGACTTTTCTGAACTACCTTTGTCAAGTCTGTATTCTTTGCTGTGTGTATGGCTACTGAATCCCTGTGCTGTTAACTTAGTGGTCAGCCAGTGGCTGGGCAGAGAAATCACCCCTGTTTCCAAGCTATGGGCTACAGATTGGAGGTCCCCACAACCCCTTCAGGTTTTAATACTCTGCTCCAGTGGCTCATGGAACTCAGAGAAACATGTTACATACTAGACGACCAATTCATTGAAAGGACAGTACTCAGGGCCAGGCAGCTGGAAGTGAGGAGCAGGGCAAGGTGTATAGAAGCAGCTCAGAGCTTCCCTGCTCTCTGAAAGAGGCCTTTGCCCACCTCCACTCTGACCTTCGTCTATACTTCCTAACTGATGACATCCTTCCTTCTGACTCATCTGTTAACTCGGGTGAAAGACCCGGTGGGCACCAAAACGACTCCTCAAGTACTAACCACTGCTGCCGTCCTGGTGATTCTTGGGCACAGCCATGAATCTCAGCTTCCTCATGATGGGGGGCAGCCCAGCAGCTGTGGATCCTACAGGTCCTCTGGGGGCAGGCCAGCAGCTGTGGGTCCCACAGGTCGTCTGGGGACAACACCTTAATGGGCTTATGGCCCAGCAGGTACCTGTTCAGGTGGCTCTCGTCGTGCCACACAGCCTCAATCCCATTGGCCAGGTTGACCCCCATTGTCTGGTGACAGGCCAAGGTCAGTTGGTGAACCTCTACCACCGACCCCCCAGAAAAGGCCCCCTTGTAGTCAAAGTCGCCCTTGCCCCTGGGGATGTGCGCCTGGGACTGTGGCCAATGCTCGTAGCTGAAGTCCTTGTGGGCTGCCTGGTAGAAACTGGAGTGCAGGGTGCCAAAGAGGGTCTCCATACTCACGTGGTCGCGGAACTTCATGTCCACCTCTGTGCACACCAGGTAGTCCACCTCACGGAGGAATTGTGGAGTTAATCTTAGAAAATATATTGTCAGCCCTAAGGAGTGATTGTGGAAGCAGCTGAAACATCAGTAGCGTTCCTGTTCTCGGGCTACTGAACACAATGGCCCAGTCGGAGCAGGATCCCAACATCCCCAGGGGCAGGGCCTAGGTTAGGAGCCAGGAAAGAATGTAACCCTCCGTGCCCCCCTTCCTGCACCTGGCGTTTGCTAGCACAAACATCCCACTCTTCCCTGATCCCATGAAGGCCTCCCTGCGTGCCTGCGCCTATGGGAGAGTGCAGGCCTGCTTCACAGCTTCGGGATACTTGCCATCCCTTTGTCCTCCTTTCCCACGCTTTGAGGCGTCTGCCCTTGCTTTTCTGATAAGAAATGACATAAAAGCGATGTGCAGAACCCAGCTGCTGCTGCCCTACTTGCAGAGGCAGCCCTGCATGGCCGCTCAGATTGGTGTCTGAGAACTTTATTTCAGCACGCGATGACGGGAAGAGCTGCTTACAGAAGCGGCGGATCATCACGTGCTCTGCATGGACGCGTCCTCCCAGCGCAGGGTGCGGGGAACCTTGAGGACCACCACCCTCCGGCCTTCCCGGAGGGGAACATGGGGCCCGGCAGGCAACTGATTGGTGAAGACATAGTAGGTGGCCCTGTGTCCCACCATGAAGTGTTTCTCAACTCT
>NC_045604.1:113148666-113156166 GCF_009762305.2 Zalophus californianus | reverse complement strand
CACCGTCATTAAAGGCCCCTCTCAAACACTCGAAGAGATTTTCGGAGCGCGAGCCGGGCCGGGCAACATTAAAAACACAGGGCGATTGAAATGGGCGCATTGAGATGCGCAGAGCCGGCTGCGGCGCGGACTCGCTCTTGAGGTCAAGTGACGGACGGATTGTATGCTTCTTCATAATAATATTAATTAAACAATTTGCATGCTAATAAGGTAACAATTATCAGGGCCTCTGTTGAAAGATTCAGGTTATTACAACACGCCAATCTGAAGGCCAGGGGTCAGAGAGTGAGAGGCGAGCGAAATTTCAACTCAAATTAACATTCTGTCAGCTCCAGAAAATGGGATAAATAAAGTCGAATTAATTCATTATAATAAAGAGAGATGGGCGAGGGAGCCCGGCCGGCGCCCGCCCCTCCCCTGCCCTCCCCTCGGGCCGAATTGATTACAGCTCTGTATTCAGAAACACGCGCCGCGCACATTCCTCCTCGCGAACCCGGCAGAGAACGAGGCGCTTTTACGGCTACGGGCAAAATCGAGTCGGATGGACGGAGTTTACATTTAGTATTTATAGAGAAAGAAATTAAATTATGGCGAAAAGTAGTGCTCTTGGCCCCTGACCTCGGAATTAATACTTGCAGCGTTTTCCTAGTGCGCGCCGGGTGGGGAGGGGGGCGGGTAAGGCGGGAGGAGTAGGGTCCCAAATTCCAAGCCTCCTCTCGGTCTCTGCGAGACGTTGGCCTGCCCCCAGTCCCTGAACCTCTCCCTCCTCCCGAACAATGAGAGAGGGGAAGGCAATTAAAGCGTAGTCGGCGCGGCCAGGGCGCGTTCAATAAGGACGGATGCCCGGGCTGCGTGTCCAGCGCCCCAGCCGCAAGGCAGGTCCTCTCCACTCTCGCCGGCGGAGCGTTGTGTGCACCCTCCGCTGGGAAGGACACAGGGACGGGGCCGTCCTACCCTGGCCTTCGCTCCGGGTTTAAGACTTGGAAGGCTGGTTGAAGCCACTTAACACCAAAGGCCAGCCAACTTGTCTGTCGCCTCGTCCTGGAGTGAGAGGCTGCCGGCGGTCCGGCCACCAGGACCGGCCGGATACCGGGCACTGGCGGGGTCTGAGGCCCAGGAGCTCCTTCTTCCCGGATTCCAGCTCGGCCCGCGGGGTCCACAGGGATGAGGTCCATGGGCCTGGGGCCACGCAAAAGGCACCCTCCTCATGGGCGAACTTTTTACAGAAGACCTTATAATTTTATATATATACATAATATATATACATATGGATATAATGATTGCTTTCCCTCCTGCCCACAGTCCTAATTTGCTGCTTATTTAAGAATATGTCCTTTAATGATTTAGCTTTGAATCTATCAATATTTTATAGTGGAAAAGGGAGTGACAGACAGTTCTCTGAGAACATAATTTAATTATAATTAATGGGTTGAGTACCTGGGTCCTATTCTTCAGAGGCCGTGTCAAAGGGAGATGTATTTATTTTTTTATTCCTGTGTAGGGGGCCTGATTGGTTGCCACCCCAAAGTTACTTTTCCCTTCCTCCCACCCCTCCTCCCCAGCCCTGTGCCTTGGTTTTACGGAGCGGGGCGGGGGGGGGGGGGGGGAGGGGGTCAGGGTGTCTCCACAGCCGACCCCCACCTCTGTTTCTATAGCCCGGCGGCGGCCAGTCGGAAAGGGCATTAATTATGCCTTCTTATTGACAGGGCGCTACATTCTGTAGGAGTCATTCTCTTTGGAGTCACCTCCTCCCCTGCCCCCTCCGCTCCTTCCTCTTCCTCCTCCCTTTCCTTCCTCCTCTCCCCCGCTGCCTGCAGCCGGAGAGGAGATGAGAAGCCCTTGTAGTTTTAAATTCAATGTGACAGTTTCGGAAAGAGCGGATGATGAATCTCCTATTATTGGATCAGTCTATTTGCCGCTCAATGTCTCTCTGTAATTGGAGCAACATCACTTTAAAGGTTCAGAGAGTACAGCATTTCTGGTGAAAAATCCCCACAACACGCCGGTGAATGTTTTAAAGGGAAATCTATTAGTGATTTGCAGAGGGGCGGGGAGCCGGGGGAGGCGCGGGCTCCGGCCAGCGGGGATTGGAGTGGGGGGCTCGCCGGGGACCCCTGCCTGGACAGCTCCCCGAGCCGGCGCCCGCCCAGCGCCGGGCCGCGCCCCTCCCTCTCTACTGCCCCCCCTTGTTGTGACAGTTCCTGATACTGTTTATTGAGGTGCATGTCAGGTATAATTAGCAATCGATATGGAAAACGTTTCCTTGCACCCAGCACGCCTCTGACGTCAGAGCCGATTAGCGCTTCTTATTGGTCCCAAATTCCCCGGGCCGCGGCTAATTATCGGGAGCTTGATGTTGATAAAGTAAAGCGCCGGAGTGCGGGCGAAGCATGTGTAGGGCTCCGGGTCCCTGTCTCCGCCGCCGCCGCCGTCCGCGCCTCCCGCCGCTGGCCCGCCCCGGCCCCGGCCCGCGCCCCCGCGCCCCGCCGCCGGCCCCGCCGGCCCCCAGCGCGAGATGATGGACGGCCGCCTCCTGGAGCACCCGCATGCCCAGTTCGGGGGCTCGCTGGGCGGCGTGGTGGGCTTCCCCTACCCGCTGGGCCACCACCACGTGTACGAGCTGGCTGGCCACCAGCTGCAGTCGGCCGCCGCCGCCGCCGCCGCCGCCTCGGTGCCCTTCTCCATCGACGGCCTGCTCAGCGGCTCTTGCGCCGCCGCCGCCGCCTCGGTGGTCAACCCTACGCCGCTGCTGCCGGCCGCCTGCGGGGTGGGAGGCGACAGCCAGCCCTTCAAGCTGTCAGGTAGGTGCGGCGGGCGGGGAGGGCACGGGGGGTTAAGCAGGGCACCCTTGTCGGGAGCGGGAGTTGGGTCTCGGGCGGCTGTAGAGCGGGCGCCGGCTGCCGAGGCTCAGGGCGCTCTCCGTCCGCCACCCCGGCGCAGAGCTCCCAGGCCCGGGCAGCCGACAGGTACGGAGGGGGTGGATGTGGCCTGGGCCCTGGCTGAGCCGTGCGGCGTCCTGTGCGTGCCCGCAGACTCGGGGGACCCCGACAAGGAGAGCCCCGGCTGTAAGCGGCGGCGCACCCGCACCAACTTCACCGGCTGGCAGCTGGAAGAGCTGGAGAAGGCTTTCAACGAGAGCCACTATCCCGACGTGTTCATGCGCGAGGCGCTGGCGCTGCGCCTGGATCTGGTCGAATCCCGCGTGCAGGTAAAGACCCGCCGTTCCTCCCGGGAGCCAGCATCCCGCCACTAGGCCAGCCCGGCGCCGGCCCCGCCTTTGTTCTAGGTGGGAGACCGCGGCCCCCCCCCCCCCCCCCCCGCCCCGCGCTCGCCTGCCCGGAGGTGGTGCTGCGGTTCCGGGGCTCCGAGCCTCGCGGGGAGAAAGCCCCAGGCGGCTTGGGAGGGGCCCACGACGGCCCAAAGTAGCCAGAACAGCTGCTGCGTCCGAACCGGGTGCTGCGTGCTGGGGGTCGGGCGACGAAATGGGCGCGAATTGAGGTCTCCGAGGGCTGGGCGGGAGAAGCGGCGGTGGGGGGGAGCCAGCCGGGCTAGGATCTGGAAGAAACCCGGAGCAGGTAGACCCCGCGCCTCCTGGCCCTCGCCCGGGGTCTCCGGCACCGGCCTGGAGCAAACGCGTTTGTTTGCTTATCTCTCGCCTCTAAAATAGTCAGGTGGAGACCTGTATTTATTCTTTGCTTTGCAGGAGGTTAGCTGAGGAAGGGGAGGCGGAAACTTAGACAGTTAACACATGGGGGGGGCGCTGAATCTTTACTACTCTCGGTTATATCTCCCCCACCCCACCCCCCATACTTCGATTTCATTCGGAGACTGCCGGCGTTATTCTTTTTAAAAATACAGCGTCTATGTGGTGGATTGAAAATTCAAGATGAATTGTGCATAATCGGATGTTTCCCCGAAGTATAGAAATCTTTTTCTGGGGTTGGTGTGGTGGTGAGTGGGGTGTGCGGCTGTAGCTGTGGGTGCAGGGCTTTGAGGCAGAGGACGGCAAGACGCCTGTTTAGCACCAGTAGCTTTGTCTAAAAAGGTGTTCTCGACCTGTGCTTGCACTGCCCCTCATGACCTCTTCTGTTTGTAAATCCTTTCGTCCAATTTGTGTGTCTTAAGCAAAGACCTCTTCGTTTCTCCCCTGTACAGTAATGAGCATTTCTTGGTGACAAGTGAGCATGGAATTTGCACCAAAAAAAAAAAGAAGTATTTGAAGGAAGGAAGGAAGGAAGGAAGGAAAGCAGTTACAGCCTTGGAGAGGCTTGGCACCAGCAAGGCTCCCTGTGACCAGGCCTGGCTTGCTATTGTGCCGGGTCTCTCCGTGGCCACAACAAAGAATTCGAATTATCGCGATCTCTTGGGGAGGGTGGTGTGCCTGAGGCTCAGCGGGGATTTGACTGTGTGTGTGTGGTGGGGAGCCAGTGTCTAGGGCTGCTGTTCCCCAGGACAAGGCCTGCAGGGAGGGTAGAAGAGGCTGGGTGGGCCCAGGCCTCCTCTGCACCGCCTGGCAACTGGCCTCTTGCTTTCCTGTCTGCCTTGCTCCCTGGCCTGGGCCAAGCACAACCAGTCTCAGGGGCTGTGTTGGTGCGTTGGTCTGGAGCCCCCAGAAAGAAGGATGTGTGCTAATGTGTTGGGGGCAGGCTGCTGGAAACCCTCCCCCTAAGTTTGGCTTCCCAGGACCTTCTGGAAGAAGCAGCACCCAGATTTCCCTTCACGGGACACCCCCAAATCTGGCCTTTGACTCAGTCTCCGGGGGCCGAAGACAGGTTGTGGAGGGCAGCTGAGCCCAGCCACTGGTGGTCCTCAGGCCAGATGGCCAGCACCAGGCCAGGCAGGCCGCTTAGAACAGGAGCTGTGAGAAGCCAAGAGGGGCGAGGAGGGGCCCTGCTCCCTGCCTGCCTCCCGACCAGGAACCAAACGCCCTCAGGGGCCAGACCCGCCGTGCCCATCGAAGGGGCAGCTCCCAGTTCCCCGAGGTGAGAAGCCAGAGTGGGAAGCTGGCCGAGAGGCCCCCATCTACCTCTTTCTGGGTGGAAAAGATGCTCTTGGAACCTGCAGCTTGAGTGCTGAAACCCAGCTCAGGGCCGGCTGGGCCGCGTGCCTTGGCTCCCGCCCCCTGGCCGGGGCCGAGGTTGTACAGGCCTGTCTGGGGGGAGTGGGGACGCCCGAAGCCCCAACAGCAAGCCCGCCGCCTGATTGTGCCTTCCTTTCCCCTATCCGGCTGCTCTAGGTCTGGTTCCAAAACCGCCGGGCCAAGTGGAGGAAGAAGGAGAACACGAAGAAGGGCCCGGGGCGGCCGGCTCACAACTCACACCCGACCACGTGCAGTGGTGAGCCAATGGACCCAGAGGAGATCGCGCGCAAAGAATTGGAGAAGATGGAGAAAAAGAAGCGCAAGCATGAGAAGAAGCTGCTGAAGAGCCAGAGCCGCCACCTGCACTCGCCGGGCGGCTTGTCCCTGCACAGCGCACCCAGCTCCGACAGCGACAGCGGCGGCGGCGGCCTGTCCCCGGAGCCGCCCGAGCCGCCGCCGCCGGCCGCCGCGGCCAAGGGCCCTAGCGCGCACGCCCCTGGCGCCGCAGGTTCCGCGCCCGCACCGCCGGGCGAACCGCCCGCGCCCGGCACCTGCGACCCCCGCCTTTTACCCGAGCCAAAGAAGTGGCGCCGGCCCGCAGCTACGGCTAGGCCGCCCCGCGGACAAGGATGCGGCCCCGTGTGCGCCCGGGGCGGCGGTGGAACGTGGCGCCGCCGGCCTGCCGAAGGCCAGCCCGTTCAGCGTGGAGAGCCTGCTGTCCGACTCGCCGCCGCGCCGGAAAGCCGCCCCCGCCAACGCCGCGGCAGCCGCCGCCGCTGCAGCGGCCGCGGGGCTGGACTTCGCGCCCGGGCTGCCGTGCACGCCGCGGACCCTCATTGGCAAAGGCCACTTCCTGCTCTACCCCATCACGCAGCCGCTCGGCTTCCTGGTGCCGCAGGCCGCGCTCAAGGGCGCAGCGGGTCCGGAGCCCGCGCCGAAGGACGCGCCGCCCGCACCCGCCGCGCCGCCGGCGCCGCCCGCTCAGGCCAGCTTCGGGGCCTTCTCGGGGCCCGGCGGTACTCCGGACTCGGCCTTCGCGCGCCGCAGCCCCGACGCCGTCGCTTCCCCGGGGGCCCCCGCCCCGGCGCCCTTCCGGGAGGCGGCCCTGGCTGCGGCCGAGGGCGGCGGCGGGGACTGCGCGGGTTCGGGGGCCGCCTGCCCAGCGGCCGCACTGCCGCCCCCTCTCGCGCCGTCGCCCGGGCCGGGCCCGCGGGCTCCCAGCCCCGCTGGGGAGCCGGCTTTGTGCGGGGCCCCAGAGCCAGGCGCCGAGCGCGGACCCAGCGCGCCGGATGGCGAGGAGGTGGACATGGACTGAGGGGCGGCGGGGCCGAGAGAGGCGCTCAGCCGTCCCGCGCCCGCTCGCTCAGGCTCGACTCACACAACGAAATCAGGTGATGGGCTTAGAAACACTGCTTTCTCCTTTTTCTTCTGCTTTCTTCCTTTTATTATTATTATTTTTTAAAGAAAACCGCTGTATCAATTCGGACCTAGGCAGCAACCGCAAGATTTGGGGTGAGACCCTCCTCCTCTCGGGGGAGCAAAAAACAAAAACCCCATATCCCCCACAAAAACCCACAACAAGAATCCTCAGCCTTGTAAAATGCAAAAATGTCTAAGAATATTTATATATGTACCATTTTTGATAAATAAAGCTGGTCAAACGCAAGCTCTCAGGTCCATCTTTTTCAAATTTCCGAGCGCCCAGTATGGCCCCTCCTCCCCTTCGTATTCCACTCCTCTCCCCGCGGGCGGGGCAGGGACGAGGCTCCTCACCTCCCCCGAGGTCCGCGCTTAATGTCGCCTTTTGTGTGCGTGTGTGTTTGTGTTTTCTGATTGAACAAATTTATGCATCCGCAGCTCCCCCTCTCCTGCCCTCCCTCGCGCTCCCCCTCCCACCTGGCGCCACACACGCGCGCGCCCCCGCGCGCACCCCCGCGCGCTGGCACACGCCGGGGCGCGCGGCGCGGGGTGACGGAGCCGGGGGCTGCAAGGGCCGGGCCGCTGGGCTCCTGCAGAGTTTTGATATGAAAGTAATTATTTTCCGGTGGCTGCTGCGGGGACTGGGTTTCTTGCCCAAAGGGTTATTATACATTACCGATTTCTAGTGATATGAAATCACATAAACTTCCTACAATAATAGAATTAGCATGAAAGGCTGGGGTGTCAAATTGAAATTGGAGAATAATAGCGCCGGCAGCTGGGGGAGTGCGGGCGCATATTGGAGCGGAGACGGGGAATCGTGGGGCGGAATTTTCATGAGCCGCGCTCTTTGTCAGCGCTCTTGTAGCCGGCTATATTAAGATAGATGCCCAATGATATCCCTCATTGTTCTGTCGCTTATATTGATGTTGCTGCGTTATCAGCCTATTGATCATGTGTCGTCTGTAATAGGACAGGCGCCGCCAACGCGCCTCTTTACA
>NC_045604.1:113093666-113143666 GCF_009762305.2 Zalophus californianus | reverse complement strand
TTCCCTGCTGCTCAGCCCCTTCGCTGGGGAGCCGGTGTCCCCGCGGCCCCCGCCCCCGGCCCTCAGGACCCAGCCCCGCGCCTTGCCGGTTATTAGACAGCTCGCGGGACTGTCTGCGGGCCGCCTCTTTCCTGCTAATTATCACCTTATGAAAAGTGTTTCATTAAGGAACTCTGCTTTTGATTAATTATCGACAGAATGCTGACCAGAAAGAAATGAAATTAATCTCTGACCCCGTCTGGGTAACACTGGAAATTCATCACATATCCTTTTAATATTGAAACACAGCGCAGAATTTTAATAGAAAATATTGTTTTTCCAAACCTCCAGTCTTTATTAATGCCCCTGGGCAGGGAATGATATTGCAGTATAGCAGTCTTTGTTCATTTTAAATTTATTAAACATAATGCACTTCATTTTCAAACATTTTACTGTTTCTTTTTAATTTCACTCAGTGTAAGTACAGAATAAAACCTTTTTAAACATTTAAGATATTGAAAACCCATATATGAGTGTATAACGGGAACGCTCCGGCCATCAAATAAATTTAAGTAGAAGCAATTGCAATTTTAAGCTCCCAAGTATTATCCCCTTCAGACATTAAGGCAGTACCCGTAACCATCAAATGGAAGTGTGAGGGGGAGAGGCTGCTAGGCCCCCTGGCCCCGGGAGACCTCACCAGAGGGCCCGGCCTAGTGGAGCAGCCCAGCAGCTCCTCGGCTTGGTGGGGTGGGCACTATCTCTTCCGTTTCGTTGGTCCAAGAGAAATGATTCTTGGAGGCCAGGGTGCTTGTCTGAGAGGAGAGGTGGTCCCATCTACCCACTCTGTCCAGCCCATCAAGGGCCTACCCTTCCTCTTGAATGGACACGGAGCTTTCCCGGATTGGAAGGCAATTCCTTCCTTTGAGAGTCACGCTGGGCTCCCCCAACCCCAGCAGAGGTGCTTTCAGGCCTGTCCCACTGAGGTGGGCACCTGGCCAGTTCCCAAGCCTTGGGGTGGAGGCTCCCCTGAGATCACGCCCTCCGCCCCTCCTTCCGGGCCAGCAGCTGCCAGAGGAGCTGGGCCAGGCACCCTTCCTTATCCTCACCCCCCCCCTGCATAACTCCCCCCTTCTTCCCCTTTCCCCAAGGAATCCAAGCTCGGAGTTTAATGAGTCGTGAAGTGTGAGAACTTCCTGAGACCCCAGCGGCCCTGATGCCAATTCCAGATGTGCGAGGTGGGAGGGGCTGCGGCTCCTGGCCAGTGAAGACCTAGCCACCCTGGTCGGACTGCACTGTTCTGCATCCAGGTTTCAGCCATCCGGGCCCTGAATTGGAAACAGGCAACTTCTCCACTGAGAAATTACTCTTTTTATTTCTTGTAGTGTTCCTGGTGCCCTATTTCACGGCACCGACAAACGGAATATTACTTTTAAAACACTATGAAATACCAGGTCCTGTCTTCAGTGCTATTTCGGGGGGATTCAATTTTCGCTGAATGGTGAGAAGCTCCAGCATTTCTTTTGGGGGCTGATTGGTGGCTCCATGGGAGGAAGGAGAAAATTCTCAGGGATTGTCTTGGCATTCTGGAGAGCTTTGTTGGTGTCTGGGTTCACCCACCTGCACTTACCGATATGCTCACACCCAGCAAACATGTCTTAACAGGGTCAGATACAATGCACAGCACGTTGTACCAGACCACTCCTGTGCATTAGCATTCTTTATTACTCGCCAGGCTCGTCTCTAAGCCTGGCCTAGGCGAGTGACTATTTACAAGGTTATCTATGATCCATGATTTATCTGCCTGCAGGTCTCTGTCGATCCCCCAGTGTCCCCCCCCCCCCCAGCACTCCTCTGTTCGGTACCCTGATCTCATGGAGAAATCACTCTGACCTGCTGGAAAAAAAGTTCCTCCCTTTCTGTGTTAGTGAATGTTCCATTTTGGCCAGACCTCATAGCAGACAACTTTGTTTCCCCGTGTTTGTGGTCAGGGCTGGGAGAGGCACTGGAAAAGCGGGCTTTTCTGGAAAAATTTCAGTGCTCAGTTTGAGTGGAGATGGCTGCCCCCTCTCACTTCTCATCGGGGCAGCAGACAAGTACAGGCCGCTGGGAACCAGGAGAGGACCTTCTATCTGCTTGGGCCTGCCCCCTCCCTGCCCTCAGCAGGCTGCCCACCCCGGGGCCCTGTGAAGCCAGCCTGGAGGGGCCTTTCCCAGGTGCTGGGAGCAGCCAGCAGTGAGGTCTGGGGACCCAAAGTGAGCCTGGAGGGACGTCTGTAAGGTCAACAGCCTGGGGTACGTTAGGGTGTGTGTGGGGAGAGACCTTCCCCAAACCCCAAAATAAGAAAGAAGCTGGGGTATAATAAGTGGAAATAACATCAGAGTCCGGACTGACCCTCCCATTACAGTCTGTCTTCCAAGACCTTTGCCCTGCCAAGGCTACTCTCCCAGTCCTCTGGAAGAGGAGAAGCCAGGAGCGAGGACAGAAGGACCAGCCGGGCTGTCCCGTCACAAAACACAGAGGCACCTGAGCTACCTCTCATGTCCAGGGCATCCTGCTGGACCTGCTCAGCCTCTGCAGGCTCTGGGTTCAACTGCGGTGGAGGGTCTCCCAGTGTGGCCCCCCCCCCCCCTCAGATTCTTGTGCTTTCAGGATCTAAGGCTGCCCTGCTTCTGGGCCAGAAAAGCCTCTCACCAGGTCTGGGCCCTGAGTCCTGTGCCCCTGCTGTGCAGAACGCACTGTCTCTGGAGTTAAGACTCTCTCTCAAAAAAAAAAAAAAAAAAAAGATAAAGCGATTTAAAGATAATTAATTGCATTAAACTATTGACTAACTACCTCGCTCAATAGTAATTCATTTAGAGAATATTAAAATCGGAGGAACAATAATAAATTTGATGCCAATTCCCACGGGGAGGGAGATGGCCAGCAAATTGGATACTTTTCTTAATCTGGCGTAAATAATAACACGTCTGCTCCCCTTCTCTCTCAGGCCGATTCCCCTATCATTTTATTCCAGACTCTAAAGCTGGGTTTCATAATTGATATCAGTTTCTCAATGAGTGCTTTTTCATTTGTTCTTGTTATCCGTGATAATTGCAAAGTTCAGCCTCTCTTAGAGTTGAGATTCGGCTCTACCGTGGAGGCCTGCCTGGTTCCTCCAGTGCAGCTCAGGGGCAGGACTGGGAAGTGGGGGGCTCTGGCTGCCGCCACCCCCCAGGCACTGTTGTATTCCTTCCGGGGTAGATGCACACAGCCCCCCCCCCAGCCTGGGGCCCAGCTGCAGGGACCTGATCGTGGGGGCTGGAAAGTGCAGGGGCCTTCCTTGGGGTGTGACCATCCCCAGCCCAGCCATCCCTGAGAGGCACATTTGGTGGCAGACCCAGGGTTTAGAGCTGCGGCAACAATCCGTTTTTCAAACAAAAACGGTGAATCCCAAACGACATCTGGGAAAAAAATGCCACAGAGCCTGGAGGAGAATTTGGGAGCTGGAGAAAGAGAGGGACACTTGACTGAGGGACAGCTGGACCAGGGGTGGGGCGCCGCCGGGAGGCATGCTGGTTCCCAACCCACTTCCTCCCTCTCCGGGCCCTGGGCACAGGATGGTCGCAGACAGGCCGGCCCGGAGCCCTGGCAGCCAGTCCGGTTCTCGAGATGACTATTTGTTATTTATTCACTTATTTATTCATTTATAAAGTGTTTACTTAGCTCGGTGCAGATGTAACATCTCATTTACAGCGCGGCCTCGGGGCATAGAAACAATTGGCAACAAAAGAGTAACTCCGGAGAATTAGAGAAACACACACGCGCGCGCACACACACGCACGCACACACACACCAACAACAGAGCTGGGTTGGGGGAGCGGGTAGGGCGCAGAGCGCGGGAGAGGGGCCGGGACCCGCCGTCGGACTCTGGGAGGCGACACCGTAGGAGTCGGGTGGGAGCTGCGCGGGTGCGCACTGACCCGGCTCAGCCGGCCGCGCTTAGGGCGCCTTTGGAGCGGGTCCGGGCCTGCCCGGGACCCCGAGGCGGCGGCGGCCAGAGCGGCCCCACGCAGGGCGCGCACCTCTGCTTCGCTGTGCCGACCCCTCCCAGCCGGCGCCCGCGAGCCCCCTTCCCGGGCCCAGCGGAGGGCACGCAGGCCTCCCCGCGGACCACCTCCTCCCGGACCCCATCGCGGCGGCCTGAGCCCCCTGCAGCCAGTCCTGGTGGCCGCGTGCATAGCCGCGCAGCGGGGAAACTGAGGCCCCGCGGCGCTGTGGCTCGGGGGCCCGGGAAGGTGCGGGGAGCGGAGGGCTCCGGCTGGGGCACGAGGGATGGAGGGGGCGATGGGGGGGCGCGCTGGCGGGACCCCGGGACCGCCCCTCCCCTGCGCCGCGTGCGGGGTCTCGGCAGTGGGTGTCAGCCGGCCGCGCGCAGAAGAGGCTGCAGGGGGTCCCCGCCCCCCGCGGGCGCCCAGGCGCGGACCGGAGGCAGCTGGGACTGTTTAACTGGGAGCCGGTTGCTTGGCAACCCGCGGCGGCTCATTACCGCGGCCACAGTGATTAACCAAAAAAGAAAAAAAAGAAAAAGAAAAAAAAGAAAGAAAGAAAAGAAAGGGAAAAAGGGAAAGAAAAAAGTAAGGAAGAAAAAACAGGGGAAAAGCTGGAATATGAAAGTAAAATGGATTATTTAATTAGCTAATTGACAATCAACTTCTTAATTATTGACTTAATTAAGAAAGCGCAGCCCCAACACTGCCCCCATCCAGCGTGCTGGTATGCTGGCAGGATTTCCAAAGGCGCCCTGCTCTTCCCCTCCACCTCTACCTCCAGCCCCTGGGAGGCAGCTCCTTCTCTTCTCTGCGGGGTCCCCGGCCCTCGGCTGCCCCAGGAGAGGGTGACTGAGAGAGATTCTCCTCCGAGAGCCAGGACAGGAGCACCAACCAGCCATGCGGGAACTTTCCCAGAAGGGCCCAGGGGTGCTTCTCCTTCTCCGACTTCCCTGGTTCAGGCGGTGTGTTGGGTGCCGGGCTGTGCTGGACACCCCTTCCGGTGGTCCTGACGCTCCAGGGCTGGGCAGGCAGGAGCCCTGGGGGGCACCACCTCAGGCGTATTCGGAAGAACCCGCCGGTCGGCTGCTCTCACTGTCTCCATTTTAAGGAGAGGAGAGTGAGGCTTCTCTCACACAGCGATTTTAGGGGCGGCCAAAAGTTCGGGGAGAGTGAGCAAAGGGAGAGGAGGTGCAGCTGGGGACAGGTGGGGGCGGTCATTTAGGGCTGCAGGTTGGACAAGGCAGGAGGGGGGCTGGGAGGGTCATGGTCTAAGCTGAATCTCAAAGACTGGCTGAAGGGCACGTAGTGGATGGTGTAATGTGTCACAGGCTCCTTCCACATGGGCGCCCTCTCCCTAACTGCGGGGACCCCCCCAGCTGAGGCCCTCCCTCAGCATTGCCCTGGCTGAGGGGGCCTGCCCCCCAAAGTTGGCTCCTTCACTGTGGATACAAAGGTCGGCCGTGGACCTCCATTTGGGACAGCTCTGAAGGACGGAGCCCTGGAGGCCCTGGAGGGTGCAGTTTAACGTCTCCCTCTGTCCAGCCCCCTCCCTCCCACCTTCCTCCCCCAGCAGCCTCCACTGCAGCACACACAGCTCCCTCTCTGACTTCCCTGATACCCTGCAGCCACTGCCCAGGCCAAGAGGCCCAGCAGACAGGGCTTGCTGATGAACTGGGAGGTGGAGAAGGACAGAGGTCCAGCAGGACATTCCATTGCTGGTCTTCCTGAGCCGGACACTGGAGATGTGGGGGCTCTGTGCTGGCTCTCGGAACAGACATGGACCCCATCTGCCCCCTTGTTCCTCCTTCTCTGGGGCTCCATCTTTCTACTTTCCCTCCTTGCTCCTCTCTACTCCCTCCCTTAAAAGGCCTGACCCCCAGCCAAGCCCTCTCTGGGACTCCTCCTGTTTTCTGAAAAGTCCAAAGCAGCCACTTTGCTGGCGGCTGGGGTCTTTTCTGAGGGGCTGGGGAGGAAAGGGAAGGCAGCCCCCACCCCAGGGGACACTGCTCTGGACCTCACCCCGTGTCCTCTGGGTGCTGAGTGTGGGTGACAGTGCAAGGGCCGCTGCTGGAGTTGGGGAGCCCCAGCTGGGACCCCCGGCACCACAGTCACTGAGACCCACAGACCCTGGCAGGGTTGAGGCGAGGCCTGAGGCAGGAGGGAGGACTTGGCCAGCCACCCTGCTCTGCTCTTCCTGCTTCCAGGGCTCCGTGAAGAGCAAGAGGCCAGAGGAAGCCATGGAAAAGCATGACTGAGTCTAAGGGTTTGTTGGGAACCCTTGCAGGTTTGCTTGAGGGATTGGGCACAGCTTCCTGAGCTAGAAGGGTTAGGGAGGGCAGGGCAGACCCCCAACACTAGGGTCTCTTTCTGAGCCTTGGGAGGGTTCAAGAGACCTCAGTTTGCTCTCCTTGAGAGAGCAAGGAGCGTGGCTTGGTGTGTGTCCCAGGTGGGGCATGTCCCAGGAGCCCCGGGGCAGCGTTGTAATCCCTGCGTGGGGGAGGACCTGGACTGGGTTGTCTTCCTCTGTGAGCCAGTGTCACAGTCACCCAGAGCCCTTCGTCTTCATAGCTGTGAGCCTGAGGTCCTGTCTGCAAGACTATCTCAGCCAGCCTTGCAGAGACTGTCCCATCACAGATTTGGAATTTCAGGGATCCACCCCTCCCACCCGCCCAAGCTCAGGCGTTCCAACGACATCCTGACCATCATCACACTCCAGGATGACACGGAGGCTTCTGGGCCCCAGCATCCTGTGAGAACTGGTCAGATCTGGGTGTTAAGATGTACCTGGGATTTGTTTTAATCAGGAACAATGAGACATGCAGACACAGAAAGGACTTGTCTTGAGGAAGTTTACACGGATTCCTGGATCCAGGAGATGAGGCCCACCGCGCAGGGCCCTGTGGGGACGCACCAGGAAGCCGAGGGAGCCAGGGAAAAAGCAAGGCCCCACCGGGCTTTTATGTGGTGTCTCGGAAGGAATGTGTGACATCAGATCAGTAAATTTGAGTGAGTTTAGGACTGGCTAGTTTGAATAATTTTGGCAGGCTGGGGGGGGGCATGGAGGTTGTCCCTATTTGTCTGGTAGCTGACCCCAGGTGATTAGCAGCAGGGTGGTGCCTCCTGTCTCTTAAGAGCGTTCGGGGTGGGCTCTGGATTGGTTGGTTTGCATTTGAAAAGGCATGGTCCTGGGGCAAGTGATTTACTCTCTGGGAGGAACAGTCTGTGCCCAGTCATAAGGCCGCAGATGCCAGAGCATCTGAGTACAGAAAGTAAGGGGCGCCTGGCTGGCTCAGTCGGTGAACACCGCTCTTGATCTCCAGGTCATGAGTTTGAGGCCCACATTGAGTGCAGCGATTACTTAAAAGAAATGAATAAATAAATACATAAATAAACAAAATTTAAAAAAAGAATAAAAAAGGAGTACAGAAGGTATGAAAACATGGTGGCACACCTGTCCCCCCCCGCTTTGTGGGGGAGGGAGGCCACAGGTTCAGACCCGTTACTACTCAGGGCCCAAACACAGGGATTGAGGAGGGTGCCGGCCCAGGGCCTGGGGGAGGGGCCGGGCTGGAGGGCAGAGCCTCTGTGGGACGCACTGTGGACGGTGGACCCGGGCCCAGAGAGTGCTCTTCTGCAGACCTGTCCAGCAGTGAGGTGCTCCCCAGCCCTTACCTGGGGGCCAGTGAGGAGCCCCGAGCTTTATCATCGCACTCAGGCTTGACCTGTCTTAGGTGGGCTCCATGCTGGCTCAGCGGGCTGGTGAGGGCAGCAGCCACTTGGGTCACTTTGCCCAGAGGGGAACTTGGGGCTGACATTGGGGTGTGTGGAGGCCGCCCGGGCACCTTTCTGGGCAACAGCCTGACAGGGCAGAGTGGGGCTGCGGTGGTGCGGTGTCTGTGCGGCAGCTGGGGGCCCCTCCTCTCCTCTGCAGGGAGCAGCCTCAGCTCCCCACTAGTCACCTGGGGGCCTCCATCCTCTCTTTCCCGACCCTGTCGGAGTCTGAGGGTTGAGTAGCAGCCACAAGAAGCGGGAAGGATGGTCAGGTCGATTTCCCGCCACCGGATTTTGCCTCCCTCTGCGCTGATTTCCGGGCTTGTGACTGGTGCTGGCTTCTAGAGCCTCTCTCAGAAGGCTGAGAGGGGGCTGAGCACAGGGCCAGCAGGGTCTCCGCAGCGTGGGAAGGCCCTGGGGCCTGAGCCCCCTGGGCATATGCACCTCTCTGATCCGTCCCAGGGTGGTGGTGAGGATTTAGGGGGATAACAGATGCAATGGTCTGAACTGTGTCCCTCCCCTCAAAATTCACACGTTGAAGCCCCAGCCCCACCCCCCACACCTCGCACCTCAGAATGTCACTGTATTTGGAGGCGGGGGTCTTTGAAGAGGGGATTAAAGTATGATGAGGTCGCTGAAGTGCTCTGCTGCAGCAGGACTGGGGTCCTCTAAGAAGAGATGAGGGTGCACACGTGCACAGAGGACCACCACAGGGGTGCAGGGGGCTGTTAGCAGGCCCAGGAGAGAGGCTCCGGAGAAACCAGCCCTGCCCGCACCTCCACCTCTGACTTCTGGTCTCCAGACCCGAGAGACCACCTATGTCTGTGGTCTCAGCCCCCTGCCTGGGAATTGGCTCTGGGCGCCCTCGCGGACTAACGCACCTTCCGTCACAGGGCAGGCACGGGCCTGGCGTGAAGGAGGTGCCTGCTGACTGGCCTGGGCTACTGGCAGTCTCACCTGGGCCCTGGGGTGACTTTGGGGGTGGGGGTTCTGACATCTCAGGCCTCAGTGTCCTCACTGGGGAAGTGGCTCCTGCTGGGCCTCTCCAAGGCTCGGGGACAAGTCTGTTCCGCCCAGGAGTCATGCTAAGGCCAGGAACAATGCTTCGCTCTCCCCCAGGCCTGTGGAGGGGGTCCCACATGTCTCTGCCTGGAAGTCAGGGCTGTCCCCCAGCTGAGCTCCGGCCTCCTCTGTCTCCCGGGCCTTTGGGCTGAGCCATCAGGAAGTGCACAGATGTCTCTATCGGGGGCATGCTTCTGTGTCTCGAGCCTTCCTTACAGGCAGAGAAGAAGTCTAGGCTGGCCGTGGTCTTGGCTTCTGTGGAGGGAGCTGGCCTGTGGGGTGGAGGGCTGTTCCCAGCTTTTAGCTGCAGATTTATGTAAATATGGATTATGGAATTTGGCCCCAATTCTCCCTTCTTTTTCCTCCTCCCCCACCCCAGAGCTGACTGGGCATTAGCACCCGTTGGTGGGTGGATTTCTGCAGCCTGTCAATGAGCAGCAGTTAATTCTCAGGCAAATGTCTACTTATCTCACTGTGCGGTGGGCTTAGGCATTTGCAAGGGACCGCCTTGCTCAGCCTGGAAGGGGGTGAAAGGGAAGGGAGGGGTGCAGCAGGCCACAGAGAAGGGGGGCTTTCCTGACCCTTGTGGTTTCTCTTGGCTTCAGGGTAAGAGTCACATGCAGCCCACCAGGAGCAGGGGAGAGAAGGGGTGCCCAGCAGGCAGGCCAACCTCTTCTGCCTTTGTGACTCAGGGGAGGGCCCTCCTCTCCTCTCCTCTCCTCTCCTTTCCCTCTCTCTCTCTCTTTTTTTTAAAGTAAACTCTACCCCGGACATGGGGTTCGAACTCACGACCCCGAGACCAAGAGTCGCATGCTCCACAAACCGAGCTCTGAGGGAACAGACACTCACCTGCCCCACAGGGTGGCTTGGGATGAGGCTAGTGAGCCTGTCATCTGGAACCCAGCCGCCTGAAACCTAAGGGCAGGATTCTGTCCTCTACCACCTCTGGGTGAGAAAGACACAGGACAGCGGCATGCATTCGGCTAAAGCTCAAGCAGAGTCTGTAGGGGCATGCTGAGCCCAGCCTCCTGCACACTCGCAGGCCCACGAGCAAGAAGCCGGCCCTGCTGGGAGACAGGCCCTGGTCCCTGCGAGAGTCCCAGAAGGAGGACCCCGGGAGGGAGTGGATCCCAGAGGCTTCCTCGGGGTTGCACAGAAGTGAGAGTGAATGTTGTCCACTGTAATAAGCAGCACGAGCAACACCATGTCGGGCCGAGACACCGGGTGTGCCAGTGGGCACGGAACACGGGTCCTGCGTGCTCGGCTTCTGTGGGTGGGCTGGCCCGGTTTTGCCCCGCACCAGTGGGGTCGTCCTGGTCTGCCACCCGGGAGGACCGAGCTTCCCTGGGTGCAGGTGACCACTGTACCCTTGTCTTCTATCTTCCCCATCAATCCCCTTCTCCCACTGGTTTCAGAGCCACAAGAACCACAGAATTAGTTCTAAAAAAATTACCCCTTCACTTCACTGCTAATCCCCTAACTCCCTTAATTAAGTCAATGGTAGCCTAAATTGTTCTAAACATCTTTTGGGGGATTATATATTTTAATCATCATTATCCAATGAATATTTGATTATACAGTCATCATATAATCAAGAGTAAAAATTATCCAAAAAAGGCATTTACTAACACTTTAAAGGCTGGGGTATTTGATAAAGAGTGCTGGAGGATTAGGTGCTGCCTGAGAGATGCCAGGGGCTGCCCGGTCAGGGACTCGAGTGGCTGCTCCATTCTGAAAAGTAAGACCATGATTTAAGGAAAAAGGAAACAGAAAACCAAGCTGTCCTGTCTTCTCCCCGTCGTTCCCTGCTCCTCGAGTCACTAGGTGTCTTATTGGGACAGCTGTGGTGGAAGTGATTTCTAGAAATATCACTAGGTTTGGGGTTGGCACAGAGTCGTTAGGGAGCCCCTGAGTTGGCTGATGAGATCTGGAGCCCGTGAGGTCTTCTGGCCTGTGTGCTGGGGTCTGATCCCAGCTTCCTGCTGAGAGGCCGGAACTGTCCACTCTGGCCCACCCCACGCCCTGCGAAGCTTGGCGACTCCTAGTGGCTCTCAGTTAACCCAGTAGTTGGGGGGACAGACAGCAGCAGCTGAGAGTAAGGAGTCTGGGTCTAGCCCTGCCACTCGCCTGCTGTGTGACCTAAGGCAAAGTGCCTAACCTCCCTGTGCCTGGGATTCCGAATGTGTGAAATGGAGGTGAGGCGAGGACCCAGTAGGCTTGTGGAGAGCTCTAAGTGAGGGAATGCTGTGAAGGGCTAACACGGCACCTGGCCCTTGGTTAGCACTCTGTGAAGTATGAGCTGCTACAAAGAGCTTAAAGGGGACACAGAGCTGCCCAGTCCCCCAGATAATCTAGAAGCCACTTGGGTGCAAATTCGCGGGCCATTCTGGGGTGTCTCTCCTGTCAGTCTGCCTTCCTCAGGGTCAGAGGAGCCCATGTGGGACTGGAAGAGGCCTTCTGGGCCGCTGAGTCTGGCCTTCTCTGTTTAAAGAAGGGGAAACTGAGGCCCAGAGAGGAATGGGGAGTGGAAGCTCAAGGTCTACTGTTTTCTTTCACGGTGTACCCTTCCCTGCCTCCAGAAAACTTGGTTCCTACCCTGGGGGCTGTTCTCTGCGTGATATCGCAGAGGGGGTAGGACAGGGGAGTGACCAGGCATGTGTCGCCTCTGTCCCCGGACCTGTGTGGGGTGGGGACGGGAGACAAGGCGGGCAGAACCTCTGGGTGGCTGGAGGTGCTCGGCTCCAGGTGTCTGGTGGAGAAAACCATGGCCCCCCTCCCCCTCCAATCCACGGACTCACCTGTCTGTGTGCATTATAGCACATCTGGAAAGGGCAAATGTGCAATAGTAAAGCAGAAAGAAAAACACCTCTAACTTTTCCAAGTCACCGATTGGACTTAGTATAAAATCTCTCGGTGGCTTGCTGGTCACCACAGAATGAAGACCGGGCACTCGGGCCCCTTACACCTTGTCCTCTGGGGCCCTTCCTCCCCTTCCACGGCATCCGGCCACATGAAGTCACACCACTCCTGCTGCGTTTCCCCCTCTCCCTGCCTTTCCTGGCAAACTCCTACTCATCCTCAAAGGCCTCCCTCAAGTGCCCTCTCCTCTGGGAGGCCCTTCTGGATTGCCTCAGGCAGGCCCACTGGCTTCGCTGTCAGTTCTTATCTCTATGATAGCACCTGTCTGAGGGCTTCCTGCGGGCCAGCATCCCGCCAGTGAGGTTGCCTCCCGACACACCCACCTTATGGGTGAGGACACTGAGGTCCAGGGAGGGGCATCGACTTGCGCAGGTCATCCGGCGTTGTGCTGCAGGGGCTGAAACCCGGCCCTCCTGCTGCCCCAACCTGGACACTTTCCCTCGTGTCCTGAGTCCTGACACAGGCGTCTGCAGGCCTGCCACTCAGGATGACAGCATCCGGTCCCTCCCGCTGGGCTGGGTCCCCTGTTTTCCTGCCCAGCCCCCATCCCTGGGCGCCTGCGTTCTCCCTCTGCTCTTCCCAGGACTGGGCGGAGCTGCCGCCACCCCGCCGCGCCTCCGGTGGCCCCTGGGCCAGGCGAGTGATGGTGAGACCGTGCTGTGAGTCCCCCTCTATTGACGTCTGCTGAAATCGTTGGAGACAAAGTTCCTGCACAGACATTACAGCCACTTTTCAGAGTGAAACATCTGTCATTTAGCGCTATGACGCTACGGGGACGGCACTTAGAACAATCTTGTTGCACTTAATTTATTTTCTTCCGAACGCTGCCGAGGAGGGTGAGTTCCTAGGTGCTCTGTATGGACAAATTTGACTCCTGCTGGGTGAGGATGCCCCCGTCCCACACAGGGGACCCGCCCAGGGGCTCGCATCAGCCGATTGATTTATTCCTTCTCAGACCTGCCAGGAGCCCTCGGTGGGAACGCTGGTGGACCACCTTCCCTCCCTCCCCCAGCCCCGGCCGGGTCGGAGGAGACTGCACGCTGGTCTGAGCTGGGATCTTCCCATGGGGAGCAGCGGACCGAGGGCTTGCCCATCCCCCAGCCAGCCGGGCTCTCCTCACCTACATCTCATCCCTGCCCCCCAGCACCGGGGCCGGAGACCCCACGCTGGTCCTCTGGGACCCCTCGTCCCTCCTCCAGGATGAGAAACCTGCGGAGTGAGCTCCTGCCCAGGTGTTTCTCCTCCACCAGGGGCCAAAAGTGAGTCCCACCCTCAGGGTTGATCCTTTCGGGCCTCCTGTCCTGGCCCTGTCCCACCCCAGAGGAGGTAGCAGAGACTCAGAGAGGGTCAGACACTTGCTGGGGGACACACAGCGGGGTAGTGGCAGAGCTGGGTTTTGAAGATGCCTTCCCCACTCTGCCTTCCCAGGAGGGCTGACAGCAGGGAACAGAGGCTGGAAGAGGCCATATGAGGGCAGATTAGGGCTGGACAGGGCTGCAGGGCAGGGCGGTCCCTGAGCCAGACATCAGGGCCAAAAACAGCCCCTCACCATCATCCGTCTCACCTCTGACATGGGGCAATAGTACTCCTCTGAAATAACAAGGCCCTGCCCTGCTGGCTGCCCTGGGGAACAGCCGTGGGGGACAGCACTGGGAGACAGCCGTGCGAAACAGCTGTGGGGGACAGCGCTGGGGGCCAGTGCTGGGGGCCAGTCATGGGGGACAGCACTGAGGGACAGCCATGGGGGACAGTGCTGGGGGCCAGTTGTGGGGGACAGCGCTGGGGGCCAGTGCTGGGGGCCAGTCATGGGGGACAGCACTGAGGGACAGCCATGGGGGACAGTGCTGGGGGCCAGTTGTGGGGGACAGCGCTGGGGGCCAGCACTGAGGGACAGCCATGGGGGCCAGTGCTGGGGGCCAGTTGTGGGGGACAGCGCTGGGGGCCAGTGCTGGGGGCCAGTCATGGGGGACAGCCGTGGGGGACAGCGCTGGGAGACAGCCGTGGGGAACAGCCGTGAGGGACAGCCATGGGGGCCAGTGCTGGGGGACAGCTGTGGGGGACAGCCCTGGGGGCCAGCCGTGGGGGAGAGCCGTGGGGGACAGTGCTGGGGGCCAGCCGTGGGGGACAGCCGTGGGGGACAGTGCTGGGGGCCAGCCATGGGGGAGAGCCGTGGGGGACAGTGCTGGGGGCCAGCCGTGGGGGACAGCTGTGGGGGCCAGTGGTGGGGGCCAGCCATAGGGGCCAGCCCTGGGGACCCCTGTGTGGGGACAGATGTGGCAGAGACAAAGAAAGGGAGAAAGACGACCTTCCCCTGCTCCGCCCTGCCCTGCTGCCCCTGCCTCACAGCCCGGCTACTTGGTCCCAGCCCACCTGCCTGAGCTCCTGAGGAGCATTTCTGGGGTGTCTTCCCTCCCCACCTCCAGCTCTGGTAAGGCTGAGACCACGTGGGAATCCTCTGACACGTGTCTCCATTTTAGGGGTGAGGAACCTGAGACTCGGGGAGTCTGGGGTGTGCTGCAGACCGCTGCCTCAGCTCACGAGAGCCATGTCGCCGTCGGGAACCTCACGTGGCTGGCTGGAAACGGGCCCCAGTAGGAGTATTTACACCACAGAAATCGGCGTCATGCTACAGGTGCTCCCTGCAGAGAGCTCTGTGTCACACACTGCCCAGCACAGCGCCACCCAGGCAGATGGTGACCTCAGTGAGTGCCCGCACCGCACACCTACTGAGCCCCGGCGCCTCCCAGGGGCTCTCCGCCGCAATCTCCCGTAGTCTTCCCAGCAGGCCTGCGAGGTCGATGGTCACAGGGGAGCAGGGACGCTGCTGGAGCGTGACCTGTGCCCCGGCTGGCGCGTGCCACTCCTGAGGGCCGCCGTGTCCACGTGACCCTGTGCGGGAAGTGTTGGCACCCCAGACCGCAGTGTGGAAACAGGCTCAAAGCAGCCACGGGACTTACCTAAGACCAGAGACCACGGGTCCTGGAGCAGCGGTGGGGTGGGTGGCTGCCGGGGGCCCTGGGGTGGGACAGAAGTGGTGTGGGGTGAGGACACAGGGACTCAGGAGCTCAGGATGGCCCAGGGTGGTGCAAGGAAACCTCTGTCCCCATCCTGGCGTTGTCACCACCTTCTCATGTGATCTGAGTCCCCCACCTGCTCCGAGCCTCAGTTTCCCCATCCTGTGTCTCCTCTCAGGATCTGCCCCCCCCCCCCCCCCATGCTATGGAAACCTCTCCTGCCCCTACTCCCAGACTGCACTGGACCAGCCTGGGAGTGTTCCTATGGCCCAGACCCCAGATGCCCCTCAGGCCTAGGGCCTGCCAGAGGGCAAGGCAGGGCCTTGGGCAGGAGACAGCGGTGTGGAATGGAGCTTGGGGGTGGGGGGCTGGCCAGGGGAGCCACACCAGCTGGGATGGGGGAGGAGCCCCCAGCTGTGCGTCCTGCTAAAGGCTTCTGGGACCACCTGGCGCCCCCTGGGTGCACCCACAGCCACCTCTGCAGGTTCCGTCTTGGCATTTCCTTTCTGTGAGTTCCTTCTGGGCAGGCAAGAGCTGAAGCAGGGGGGTTACATCCCGGGTGGCACCCAGCAGGTGCCTCGCACCCACCCGGTGCTCAGCGAATGTTTGTTGCTTCAAATTGGATGGGAGTCTTTAGATGTGGGGTTAGGGGGCAGGAGGTGCTCATGGAGGCCTGTCAGGCTCAGCTTGAAGGAGCCAGGGCCAGGGTGCCTGCTGGACACTGAGCCTGGGTGCTTCTGAGTGGGGCAGGCTGGGTGCTGGGCAGGAGCACCAGGTCCTCCAGGGCAGACAGGGCTTCCCCCGAAACCCGCGCATGCTGAGTGTTCAGTCTGTGCCTGCCCACAGGTGGGTGGGTGACAGAGGTGAGGCGGGAGGAGCCACGCAGGCAAGTCCTCCTCCCGGCTGCCTAGGTTTGGTTCGAACGTTGGTTTCAGCCTGGCTGAGGCAGCCCAGGGCCCAGGCACCTCCTAAGCATCATCTCCCATCAAACGGCATGAATAATTTAGTCTCTAATTAAAAGTGAGGTCAAGCCATGAAAAATGGCTGGATGTCCGGTGGCACCAAGATGCATTAAATTGCCGGCAGATCTGAGAGGCAGGCGGGCAGGAGGCTTCGGTACGCCTCGGCTCACCGTGGAGGCAGCAGGGTCCACCCTGGGGAGAGGGTCTCTAAATGAGGGCGAGGCTTCTGGGCAGACCCAGAGACACCCCTCTTCCTGCCACCATTGCTACCTGAGGGGCTCCCTCCCTCCAGCCGCCACCACCCCGCGTTCCCCAAACACACCAGCTCCATCCTGCTGTGGGTCTGTGTGTGTGTTCTTTCTGGAACATTCTTCCCCCGATACCTGCTTGGCTTGCTTCCTCGCTACATTCAGGCCTGTGCTCAGATGTCCCCTGGCCTTTGTCCCACAGCCCTCTTGTCCCACTCCCTGCCCGGGCTCAGGCAGCACTTCTCACTGCTCGGCGTTCTATATATCGAGTTGTGTGTCTCTCCAACTAGAGTATCAGGGCAGGGCCTTCGCCTGGGTCCCCCCTGTCCCCAGCACCAAGGACAGCACCCGGCACGCAGTGGGCGCAGGGGAGGCTGAGCACCAGAGGGGTGTCTCCCCAGCCCAGAGCCCCCCTGGGGACAGGAGCTGGCAGGAGCTGAGCTGCTGGCTTGCTCTGCTGGGTTCTCTCCCTCTGTCCTCCTCGTAGGTGGAGACCCAGCAGGCAGGCCCTGTGGTCCCTCACCCTGAAAGCCTCATCCGACGCGGGGCGCTGTCCCCTCTGCCGCAGGGAGAGGCGTCCTTTGCTGCCTGGATGCAGGCTGGCCACAGGAGAGCCCCACCCCTGCCCCATAGACACCCACCTTCCTGATGGGTCAGGGCTGAGGGGACGGCCGACAGCTTAGCGGCCCTGCCCAGGAGACAGCCAACTAGGGGCCAGGGCCGAGGGGCAGGTGCTGTGAGGGTGAGGCTGGATCCCCGATGCCCCTTCCTGCCTTGAGAGGACAGTACTCCGAGTAGCAGGTCCCTACCAGGTGCTGCTTGGACCAGGGTCGCACAAGGAAGCAGGTCCAGAGCTGGACGGAGGAGAGGCTCCGTGCCCATGTTGCCACCAGACCCTGCCCCGGAGGGCTCCCCAGCAGCACTGTGAGTCCTCACGAAGGGGAGCCTCGAGTTACAAAGCAGTCCCTAGGCCTGTGTGGTGGCACCAGGATCATTCCCACTTTCCAGAGGGAAAAACTGAGGCGCAGGGAGGTAGATGACCTTGCCCAAAGCCCCCAGTTGGTCAGTGGCTAGGAGCTGCCCACTGTGCCCTTCTCTGTAGCATGGGGTCTGAGACCACCCAGCTCCCATTGGCCCCCACCCACCCCTGCTGAGGTTCTGAGAAGTGAGGTCAGAGTCCAGGGCCAGGGTCGCAGTTGGGACAGATGCTTGCTTGGGGGCCAGAGGCCAGCGGTTTTATCCCTTCGCAGGGGGCTAAGTGAAAGTCCCACCTGGGGCACCGACTGGCACCCAGGGCCCCTGCCCCAGCCCCTGCTGCCTGTGCTGCCCCAGCCGCCCTCCGGCCAGCCGGCCCTGGCCCCCCGGGTGGATCCTGGTTTGCATTTTCCCAGTGGAATCACTGAGGGGCGGTGCCGGGGAGGGAGGGGCCCCGTTGGCCCTTGGGTAGCAGATTAAAGATGGATATTTTGTTTGTTACAATCAAGACCTCTGATTTCAGTTTTATAAATTTTTAAAATATTAATTATATTTTGGAAAGTGTTCCGAGGTGAATGTATTAGCCGCGGCTGCCTGCTTGGATGGCGGCTCTGCGGCTTGGCCCGGATTAGAGCAGAGGAGGAGGTGGGGCATTTAATCCACCTTGTTAAGTTATTAAATTTTCTTTATTTACACACGCACCCACTTTCATTAGCATTGTAACAGGTGCTCATTAACAATTTATCATTTGGGAGGCAAGCGAGACAACAGGGAGAGAGACATTGCTACAAAGTTTACTCTTAATTACAAGGAAGCTTTGAGGACAAAACAAGGCTGCACCCCTTCCCGCCTCCGTGCCCCCCAAGCCTCCTCCCACCAGGTTCCAGGGCCCAGAGGCTTCCAGAAGCCCACTGTCTGCTGGCTCTGGTCAACCCCGGGCTCTCAGAGGAGCGCCGGCGGTGCGGGAGCGTGGTCTGTGCCCTGGGGTGGGAGCTGGACCCCTGGGCTGGGGCCTCCTGAACCCTGAGGGGTGGAAGGCACATGGGCACAGAGCCAGTGGCCCAGGACCCCCTTCCCAGACTGGGTGACTGGGGCAATGACTTCACCTCTAGAAGCCTCCTTGGCCTCCTCTCTAGAGTACGTGGTGGTGCGGTTGTTTGCGGGACTACCTGGGATGGTGTTTAAAGGCCTGCCTGGCAGGGACGGGGTGGGAGGGGCCCGGAGAGAGCCCCCAGGGGAGCCACGGGCTGGAGGAGGGGCTCGGCCGTCCAGCAGAGCTGGGAAGTGGTGGCCTGTCAGCGGGACTAGAAGGTCTTGTCTTTCCACGCCCCTGAGAGGGTCCAGGGACACTGTGCTCATGAGCAAGGAAGGGGTGACCAGGCCTCAGCATGGCGTGGGGCCCCGAGGGGGGTTATGGCCTATGGTGCCCCTCACGGGTGGTCCTGCTTTCCAGAATTCCTCCTCAGGACCTCCCCAGTGGGCATGCCATCAGCAGGCTGCTTTGGGGGCCCTCCGTGTCTGGTTGTCACAATCTCTTAGTGCCCTGAAAGCAGAAACCTATGCCCTCCTCCTGTATGCCCGAGCTCCTGCTGCCCTGGGCCCTACCGGGTGTCGGGGTGCTGGGTGAGGGGCGTCTGAAGGTCCCTCATCAGAGGGGACACAGAGGGCTGGAGAGAAGAGACTGCGTGGAGAGCATGTTGTCAGCCCCGTAGGGCACCAGGACGGGGCATGGATGCACAGGCTGGGGGCTCCAGCATTCTGCCAGGCAGTGGGTGCTGGACACAGGAGGAGGTGGGTGCAAGCAGGGGGCCCGCCTCCTCCTGGGAGGCCAGTCCCAGCTCGACTCCAGCAGGAGCCACTTGCCCTGGGGTCTAGGCCTTGGCACATCATACCTGCCTTTCCCTGTTCCCTCTGGGACCCCAGGGGCTGGCACGAGGGAGCCGATGACCAGTGTGGCCCAGCCTGACCCTGGTCCACCTCCTTCACCCAGAGAGGCAGGTGGAGATGAGCCGTTGGGCCTCCTCCCACACCTGCAGCCAGGTGAGCTGACCAGGTGAGCGGGGGCCTCTGGCCGTGTGCCATGGTCAACACGCACCTCGCTGCTCTTCCACAGAGCGGCCCTCATACCAGGGCGGGAGCGGGGCCTCTCCAGCCGCCTAGATAATCGTCTGCCTCACACTGCTCCTTTAAAACATATTTCCAGGGTGTTTTTCACGGATAGGGCTTTTAATATTCATCTCAGCACTGACAATTTTTCCTGCCTTGTTACGGAGAACCGGTGTCGGTTTTTCATTGTATCTTTGGACAGTCGGTTTATTCGGAGCCACTTAAATGCTCAAAAGTGATTCTCTTTTATAATTTGAGAAGTTTCATGGGCTGAACATCAAAGTGATGGCTGGGACTGCCCTTCCCTGCTCCTTCCCTCCACCCGCCCTGACAGACCCCACCTGCCAGCACTATTATTAGTGACGCAGGCCACTCCAGCCTCGCTGAACCCCAGGCCTTCGGGGGCAGGCGCACCATGCTGTCGGGTTTGTCCCAGTGTGGGGAGAGGACACTGAGGACTGGGGTGGGGGGGCTCTCAGCTTAGAGGCTCAGGCCTACCCTGGGTCCTGTACCATCTCCAGCCCCCAAGGCCCATTGAGGGCCTCAGTTTTCCCATCTGTAAAACAGGTGTCTTGGCTCAGAGCAGGGCCATAAGCTCATGTACCCACCGGGGTCAGGCAAACCTCACAGATGGGTGTGTCAGCCAAAAAGAGCGCCGTCCATTTCACTGATGGAGCACCTACTGCGTGCTAGGCACTGTTCTAGGGGCTGGCGTGCCACGGCACACACAGGCCGTTCCCTTGGCGGCAGAGAAAACAGCAGGGTCTGGGGGATGGGAGGGGGGTGTGGGGGATGGAGAGCCATTCCGAAGGGTGCAGCTGACCTTGGAGGCCCTTTGTGTCCTTCTGGGAGGACACCTACGCTCACTCAGCAAGTCAGGGCTGGGCTCACCACAGGGACATCCTGGGTTCCCTTCTGGGTCCCCAGGGGCTGGCACTCTGGTCACCTCCTCTCAGGCTGGACTGCGCTTGGGGCGAGGGGGCCGGGTTTCATCAGGCAGAGGCCAGGGCTCAGGTTTGCCAGAGGTTTGGGCTTTTTAAGAGAAACCAGAAGTCTAGATCAGCTGATAAAATCTCTTGATTTTCCAATGTTGGCAACTATTTCTAAAAAGGTTAAAAAAAGATATCGCATCGACCAAATACCTGTTGGCCAGATTCGTCCTATAGGCTCGGCTTGCACCCTCTGGTCTCCATAAGAAACCGCGGGCCTCTCCTCTCCACCACGGCCACGCCGTCTTTCAGACACCATTAGCCACGGATCTGTTTGGCGGGAGTGTGCCTGCCACAGCTGTGTGTCCGGTCAGCCGCCCTCACTCTGCCCCCCAGCCCCCTGCACTCG
Organism: Zalophus californianus; assembly: GCF_009762305.2. Classification (NCBI taxonomy): domain Eukaryota; kingdom Metazoa; phylum Chordata; class Mammalia; order Carnivora; family Otariidae; genus Zalophus; species Zalophus californianus. Next base: position 113,123,261 of record NC_045604.1, on the reverse strand, counting down.
CCAGGCCCGTGGCCCCTCTCATGCACACGCGGTCTGTCTGCACCCCTACCTCTCCCTGCCACCAACACGGGTGTGATTTTATAATGTTTGCACTTTCAACTACAACAAGATAAATGGGCACAATTATCTGGTTCCCAGACTGGGAACATGTGGTCTGGCATATGTGGGGCCAACCTAAGCAGAAATCCAAATGCGCCTCCCCAGACAGCGCCCCGTGCCCGCCCGCCCGAGTTTCACTCCGGAATGGTGCCACCCGTCCCCACACAGACAGCTGGTAGATCATCAGATGGCATTACAATATTTTTACTTATAATAGAGAAAGTAATAAAAATACACATTTGAGTAGCATATTGCTGTTCTAAAGGGGCCGGGAAACCTGGAGAGAATGGAGTTTTGCTACTGATCTAGAGCCGGCGCCGTGCCTGGCATGGGGCTGTGGCCGGGGGTTCAGCCTCCTGGCGTGCGGGCACGTGGGACCGATGCCACCGCCACGCAGAGTGGCATCTAACTGGCAGGTTTGGGTTGCGGGTATAGGTGACTTTCTAGTCCTCGGTACGTCTGACCTCATTTCCCCACGTGTGAGGGGGGATGGCCCACTTCCTCATCTTTAGGGGTGACCCGTGGAACGTAAGCCTTGGGAGGCCAGAGACCTCTTGGAGACCCAGGTGAGAGCTGGGCCCCTCGGGCCTGCATTTGTGGATGACCTCAGGGCACCCTCGATGCCCCTGACTGAGAATGCCTGGGTCACACACAAGCACCAAGAAACTCTAAGACTCGACCCCACGAGCCATGCTGCTGCCAGCTTGTCCCCTTCCTGTGCATGAGCAGACCGAGGCTTCCACGGGAGGGGCCTGCCTGAGGCCCCGCGAAGAGCTGGGGCATGGCCAGGCCTCTTGCCTTCTCGAGTCTCAGAACCCCAGACCCCACGGCTGGTCGTCCACGCCGTGTGCTGTGGAGGGGCTTTGAGGAGGCACCTTTGCTGCCGTCTTTTCTGGGTCAACTTTGGGGATGGTCTGAGGATTTCGGTAAACCTCCCAGGTTGACCGAATTCTCAGATTGCTCTCCCTGGTGGAAGGCAGGAGAAACCGTGAGGCCAGGTGCCCGGTCCTGGCCCTGCCCCACCCTGCCTGCCCAGCCCCTTTGGTGCCTGCCCCTGGGACGTTAGGGGACATTATGCCCCCTGTCCTGCTGGTCTGGGGCACGGGAGTGAGAAGAGCACTCTTGATGACACCACGTGGTTCGAGGTGCTGTAGGCAGAGAGGTGCTACGTGGAAGATAAAATAGGGCGAGTGGCAGCCCTGCTTCAGCCAGGGCATCAGAAAGGACCTGCGGGAGGTGGTGACATGTTTGTGGGCGGTGACTTGCGGAGGTCTGGGGAGGGGCCTTCTGGGCAGAGGGACAGCAAGTGCAAGGGCCCTGGGTTGGAACGGCTGGGCCGCACGTGCGGCTGGAGTGCAGGGAGGAGGTGACAGTGGGGGTGTGGTAGAGGGGTGTGGCACACTAGGGGGGATTGGGGCTCTCCTTCTAGGGCCCATGGAAAGCTGCTGGCCCGTGGCCCAAGGGCCACGACTGGGCCCTCCCAGCACTCGTAAGGTGCGTCGGCTCCTCTTGAGGCCCTTGTGGATGGTCACTGTGGCCTTGCGTGGGAGAGCCCGAGTGTGTGGCATTTCCTGGGGGTTGGCCCGGGACCAGGGCACCCTGTTGTTCTCCTCCACCTGGACACCATCCCGAGAAAGCCCCCTGTCACGTGGGTCCTGCCAGGGAGCTCCTCTGTTCTAACCCCCCTGTCCCTCCCTGGAGTCCTGCATCTGCAGGTCCCTGAGCTGGGCGGGCATGGTGGGCGGGCAGGTGGGGCTGCCCTCGGCCTTGCCCCCTGGCTCTGCCACCTCAGGCATGAGTGTCCACGTCACCCCCATCACCTCCCCCCCTCATGACGACAACCAGTAACACCATCCCTTCTATCACACTCTGTGATGCCCCCGCCCCCGCCCCCGCACCGTGACAGGCCACAGCCGACCCACAGCTCCACCACAGGTCACAGCTGGGCCTGGGCCTGGGCTTCCGGTGACCTGAGGGCTCTCCAGAAAATGGCTGCGCCCCTCTGCACCGCTTGAAGGAGGGAGCTTCCGGCTGGGAAGGGTGCATCCCCATGACCCGGAGCCCGGGTGCTCACCTGTGTGAACATTTACTCCTTTGACAAATGCTCCTGCCATGGGGTCCTCAATCCCTCCATCCCTCCCCCCCGCTTCTGCTCCAGTTCAGCCCCAACAGAGCTCAGCACCCCCAGCCTGCTCCCTTTATGTCCCCCTCTGCCCACCTTCCCTCCCTGCCACCCACCCCTTGTCTCTCAGGACCCTCCCTGCTTTCTTGCTGTCCCCACCATCTGTTCTCCATGCACGGCACATGGAGGGGACTTCTGGAAACGCGGATCTGGCCGTCAGACCCCACTGGAGCTCCTGTCCTCCTTCTCCATGCTGCTCAGCCCCAGCACTGGGTCCTGCCCACCGTTTGGTCCCCATGCTCCCTGCGGCAGCATGCGGGACGGGCACCTTGGCCCGCCAGTTCGGCCTTGGTTCCTCCTGGAAGCTCCCGCCTCTCCCTTCCCCCTGGTCAACTCACCTGGTGCAAGGGAGTCAGAGACCGCTCTTCTCTTCCGCACAAGTGTCCCTCATGGCCCTTCCCACCTGTGATGTGGGGCCTTGCAGGTGCCGCTAAAGGGCAGGGACCGGGCCTCACCCCTCCTTTGTGGAAGAAATGGATAAGGCAATCTTGTGAACCAGCCTCGGTCAGGGAGGCTTTCCCGCCCCGGAGGGTCCAGTGCCGCTGAGGTGGGCAGGAGGAAGTGGGTACGGGAATTGGGAGAAGGCAGGAGCCAGCCCCGTGCCACAGGCCTGAGCTGCAGCTCTAAAGCCAGGGCAGAGCTTCAGTTATGTGGGATGTTTCCGTGTCTGCCAGGAGATGTGATTTGGGTGATTTTCTACCTGAGTGGCCTTAAGAGGCCTGCAGTGGCCCAAGACAGAGCGCAGGGCAGGGGAGGGCACGGGACAGCGCAGGGGGAGGTAAGAGCCGAGAGGCTTCCTGCCCACCCCTGGAGCCACACGCACCCCTGCTGACGGCCTTCCTCCCAGCATCCCCCTGATTTGCAGCAGAGAGCCGATGTGCAGGGGAGCAGCGGGCTAGGCTTCCATGGCCAAGACCACAGGGTGATGAGGAGCTCACTCTCCTCCTCTGCACACCTTGGCTGCTTCCTGGGCACTCTTCTCCACAGCGAAGAGAGGGTGGGTGCTGGGGATGGGGCAGCTGAAGCAGTCGTGGTCTGGGGGTGACCGGGAGACTGGCAGCAGCGGGAGGGGCCTATCTCAGGCGCAGGCTTGCCCTCTTGGGTGTGGGGTGGGTAGCAGGCAGCAGAGGATGCAAGGGGAGGGAGACAGAGGGTTCCCGCACAGTAAGTGCTATGCTGAAGGCCAGGTGTGGGGCCGGAGCACCTCCGGCGGCTGGGGTCAGGGAGGGGCCCAGAAGCCGGGGCTCTGGTGGCAGGTCTCAGAGAAGACAGCCCGGCCGCCGCAGGGCCCTCAGAAACACACCTGGTTTATGGAGGGGCGCCTGGGGCTGGGACAGGGACTGTCGGTGCCCGGGCCTCTCCCCGTCCCTCCTGCCTCCAGAGGGCCTCCTGCGGGTGCCGTCCACTCCTGGTGGCTCTGAGCCCCAGGACCCAGGCCTGGTCAGCTGGGGTCCCCTCCTGGCTGCCCGCCAGGGACACGGGGGAGGTGGCAGAGCCGCCTGACTGTGTGGATGGGAGGTGATTCTCAAGGTGAAATTTCTAGTTCAGTTGAGTCACTTTTGTTCAAGGCAGCGCACAAAATGTCATCCCCGCCCTGTTCCGCGTGCGATACACTGCTCTCCCGTCGCATTTAAATTTACTCCACTTTCCCTCCCTGACACCTGTTTAAATCAATATCTTCCTCTCCGGGTCGCGGGGAGAATGTGCCCGGCTCTCCACACAGCGCTTCTCAAATCCACTAAAATCAACACAATAATTGAAATATTTTCAAGCTGATTACACCGCAGCCCGAGGCTAGCCTGGTTGCTAAGGGTGAGCTCCGCGGTTGCTAGGGGGAGTAAATCATCTTGCATTATTTGATTTTTGTTATAGATATGAAACCGCTACTCCCGCGATTAAATGTCTCTCAGCCTAACACCTATGGGACCTGGGGAGAGAGAGGAGAAAGGCGCCAACCTTGACCCTGTCAAATAAATATCTCTAACTTTTCCTGTCCTCAGGCGTCCTGGCCAAACCTGTCTGTGGGTTTTTTTTTTTTTCCTTCCCTTAACCTGACTTTAGACAACAAAGCTTTGGGGACCGTGACATGAAGAGAGGGAGAACGTGCGCTCTGTTTGCCGGCCACGCGGCCTCGCCCTCAACCCTCCTGCCCAGGTGCAGGCAGGCGGGCCGGCCTGGCGGCCCCGAGGGAGGGACAAGCACCTCCCCACCCCCCACCCCCCTCGCTGGGCAGGGGTGTGAGAACCCGTCTCCACCGAGACCCCGGCCCAGTGAGCTGCCAAGCCCCAGGGCCTCCGGCTGGATGGGCGCTTAGTTCCTACTGTGGAAGCTGGCGGGGGGGGGGGGGGGGGGGGGGCGCGTCTCACCCACTCCCAACGGCCTCCAGCCCACCTTCCACACCCCTCCAACCCCCGCCCGGCTGTCAGTTAGGGGCCCTGGGCCACAGGGCTGCACCCCGTCCCCAGCCTGACCCGGCCAGCACCCTCGGAGAGGTTGGGGTCCGGGGCCGGCCGAGGCCGCGCCTGCTGAGCTGTAAGTACCTCTGCACTGAGCCGGCTGTCTGACGGCAGGTGGGCGGTGAGGCTGCCCTGCGGGGACCCAGCCAGCTGTTCCCATGAATGAATCTGAGTAAATTAACAAACAGCACGCAAACCTGTCAACTGATTCATTCTTGATGACTCTAAGTACTGGGCGGGCTGGCCGGGGCCTCACCCCTGCCCCAGCGTCCTGGGACCGAGCCTCCCCTTTGGGGCCAGATTTGGCTCCCAAAGCACTGCCCTCGCTGGGGTTGTCCCTGTGCTAGAAACTTCCCTGGCTCCCAGCTCCACGGGCCAGTGCAGGTGGCGGGACTCGGCTTTGAGGCCCCCCCAGACCGGTCTCTGCCCCCACTGCTGCCCTCCCTAGCACCCCAGACACCCCGGGGCCACCTTAGCCCTGCTCCCTGCCCCGAGCACCCGGCTCTTTGGGGCTCAGTCCCGGCCCCTTCTTTTTTGGAAGTCTTTTCTGTCTCCCATGAGCTCACTGCCCGCCTCACGATGCTTTTGCGCGTCCATTGTGCAGCACTCTACAGTTTGTCCCGGGAGGTGGCCAGTATGGTCAGGTCACCCCGCTGGACATGGACACCTCCTGGACAGGGTGCCCGGGAGGGAGCAGGGCACAAACCCGCAGTGCTCACTGCTCGCCCCTGCAAGCCCTGTCTGGTCCCCAGATGCCCCTTCTCTAGCCCCCGGACCCCCATGATGGATCTCTTTGCCCCCATGGGAGGTCAGGTGGTGGGAAAGGCTGGTGCAGGCACTGTGGCGAGGGGGTGGCCCGCGCAGGGTCTGTGCGGACTGGGCAGTGGGTGACCTTAAAACCATGCCCTGTGGAAACCCAGCCCAGCCAGGCTGGTGTGGGGCTGAGGGTGGACCCCCTTCTGGAGGGCCCGTTACTTGCCAACATGTCACTTTCTCAACTGTCCTTGAAGAACCAGGTGTCGGGCTGCCCCCAACTTACAGACAAGGACGCCGAGATTCAGAGGTTCAGCCCCCCATCTGAGGGGCCCTAGGCCAGGAACGGGGGCCGAGGTTAGGGAGGCAGGTGCCGTGGGTGGGCTTGTCAGCATCACAGCTATAGAATCGGCAGATGTGCCCCAGAGTCCAGACCCTGACCCTCAGCCTTGGGTGGGGCCAGCATGTTTATTTTTTATTTAATTTAATTTTTTAGAGAGAGCACTCGCAAGCAGGGGCAGGGGCAGAGGGAGAGGGCGAATCTTAAGCAGGCTCATGCCCAGTGCGGAGCCCGTCATGGGGCTCCATCTCACGACCCCGAGATCATGACCTGAGCTGAAATTGAGTTGGATGCTTCACTGACCAAGCCACCCAGGTGCCCCAGCGTATTTTAGAATGAGTGAAGCGTGTTCTAGAATGTCAGAGGCCTGGGGGCAAGACAGTGCTGCTGGGAAGATGTGGAGGCCTAGCGGAGGCCCAGGTCTGGCGGCCACAGCCCCTCACCCACCCACTTCAGGCCACGCTCGGGGGTGCCCGCCCCTGCCTCTCTCAGAGCCAGCAGGGCCCAAGCGGCCATATCCTGCCCATTCTGCAGACGGGCAGTCAAGGCAGAAGGTGTGGAGCCGGAATTTGAATCCAGGCCATGTGGCCCCCGCATCTGGCTCTTCTGTCTGTTCCTCTGGCCTCACGTCCTCTCCGAAAGAGGCACGTGAAGCGGCCAGCGTGTGTGAGCAGGAAGGAGGGCGGGCTGGGGGCACTTTGTGCCGGCACACAGTAGGTGCTCTGTAAACAGTGCTGGTTACTCTGGGGTTCCCGTAAGTCCCCAGGCAGGTGTGGACTGGAGTGTCCCCCCCGAGGCCCTCTGCCCAAGGCCCTCATACCCCTCATCATGCTGTGCGGAGTCCTCTGCCTGGGGTGCCCTTCCCCCAACCCACCCCTGAACTCCTACACGTGCCTCAAGGCCTGTTCTACTGCCGCCACGCTTGGAAAGCCCTTCCCACTGTCCTGGGCTCCCACAGCCCCCAGGACATGCCCCTGTGATGGCAGGCCCGATGGTCAGGGGTCCGTCCTGCCCATAGGTCTGGTGCTCCTGAGGGCAGGGGCACATCTGATTCACTGTGTGTCCCCAGCATGGCCCAGCCCAGAACCAGGCACAGAGTTGGCTCTGGTGAATCCTTGCCAGGAGCACCCAGAAGCGGGGAGAGGCCCTCTCTGGTTCGTTTGGTTCAGGCTTGGACCCATGAGGACCTCTCTGTCACCTGGTCTGGGTGGGGGTGGGCTGGCCCATGGCCTGGATGGCCCTTGGGCAGGTTTTTCTCCGCTGCAGCTGAGGCTCAGGTGGCCAGGCCGTGTTGAGGGCATCAGCTGGAGGGTCCCTTAGCCCTAGGAGTCCCCAGGCCAAATGGAGCATCAGTGGGGAACTCTGGTCTCCGCAGAGACTAGCCACAAACGTCCAGGGGGGAGCTTTTCATGACCTGGCACTGGGTGCAGCTCAGAAGGAGCTGCAAGGGTGTTGGGACAGGGCTGGAGGGAGTGTCTCAACAGGGGTGAGAGAGGCCCCAGGGCTGAGATCTCAGGGGGCCTTGTCTCCTGGAGGCCAGCACAGGGCTCTGGGACTGAGACACAGTGTGTGGCCCGCAGTGGGCATGCTGGGGCAGGTGGGGGCTATGGGAAGCCCCATAAGGGGCTCGGGGCTCATCTGGGGGCAGCTGGGGAGACCCAGAGGTCTTGACCTCTTCCCCCAACCCTTAGGGCAGTTTAGAGCCCAGAGGATTCGCCTCGCCCAGAGGCCCAGAACCCTCCGGCAACCCCAGCTCTGGCCTCGGGCAATGGGCTTCCAGCACCGAGCACAGAAAGTCCCATGTCCCATCCCCCTAGGGAGCCTGGGGAAGGCCCCAGAGCCCCTCCTGTTTGCTGGGAGGCCACCTCCTGCCCCGCCAGGCTGCCGGGACCCTCCTCGGCCATTGAGCGACGCCATCTGCCACCAGAGCCGCGAGTCTCCGGGCAGAAGCCGCGGCGACAAGCTCGAGATGTGCCGGTGCAGTTATCGGCAGAAGCAACATCTGCCCGCCCGGCCGCCAACAATAGTAGGCCATTTAGTCTGTCCCCTCCTCCCTTTAGCTGCAGACAACAGCTCCCAGTATTATATTTTCCCACTCAATTAGCACCATCATCCTGCTGAAAGAGAGGCCAATTTACCTATAATGACATCATTGTTAGGGAAGTGGTGGTGGGGCTGTCACCAGGCTGTGGAGACAGGTCCGTCTCTCTCCACTAACCCTGACAGGGACGGGACGGGGAGCCAGGCGGGAAGGCAAGGGGCGCCCAGGCGGCCTATCGGCGGCCACCCCGTCACCTCCGACCACAGACATTGTTTCCGACAGTTCTCAGGAGCAGTGTGGCGGAAAATTGAGTCCAGATTCATTAGGTTTTTCAGTGTGCCGCTCAAGTCAGTTAAATTGATACATTTCCTAACGAAATTGAAGTGCTTTGTGCTGCCAGCAGAAAGCCGGGTGACCGGCCTCGGCCCGCTGAGCAGCAGAACGAGCTGACGGATCCATTAGGCCGCTCCCAGTGCCGGCCCCCTCTCCCTCCATTCCTGGCCCACGCTGTAAATCTCCGCCAATTTCGGGCCTAATCATCATTATAAACCCTTCCTCTGCCCGCTCCCTCGCCCGCCCGTCTGCACCTCTCTCGCAAAACAGCCCACGGCGCGCTAATCGGCTGGCCTTGCAGGGTCAGCATCCCCACCGGCGCGGCGGGGCCTGAGGGCCGGGGACCCCAAGGCGGAGGGGCACCGAGGAGGGGGCTCCGGGCTCCAGGAGGGGAACGTGCGCCCATTCGGCAGATGGGGCTGCGATGCAGACGCAGAGCGTCAGAGCTGAGAGGGACCCTGGAGATCCGGTTTCCCACCTGACTCTTGTTACCTTTTACATTGAGGTCCCTGCAGAAAGTCCCCAAATGGAGAGTCGTTTACATGTGTGCTCACCCACAGAGCCCCCAGACCAGGGCCAGGAGGTCCCAGTGCCCCAGCAGGCCCCTGCTCCTCTGCTCCCTGCACCTCGGGGTGCTCCTGAACATCCCACGCATTGTACAGAGTGTTCCGTTTGTGTCTGGATGTTTCCGCTGCATCCGCACTGCTGTGTCCACCAGAACCAGGCCCTTTGCACGGCTGTATACTATTCCGCCGGTGCTGGACCTGCCCCGCCATTGTTTCTGGCTCGGGCTGTCGCCCATGCAAAGAAATAGCCACCGTGGGTCCAGAGCGATGCACGTGGGGCGGAGGGAAAGGTAGGGTTTCAGAGCCACTGTCAGCCGTCACAGTACTCCTAGGTTCTGGCAGCAATCAATGACGGACGTTAGAACCAGCGGGTGATGTTGGGTGAGAAGCGTGGTTTTACATAGTCGGGGACCGGGGAGCACTCGGGGGGCGCACAGGGAGAGCAGCCTCACAGCGGTACAGCTGCAGGCACCACGAGAGCCTCGCCCAAGCTGGGCCAGACTCCGCGTGCCCCGAGGCGCCGCTCCGATCCGAGCATGGGGCGTCACCCTGGGATGTTCCTTCCAAAAACACACACCCACGGTGTGATCGTGAGGACACATCAGCCACACCACGTGGAGGGACGGTTCCTGCAAAATGGCAGGCCTGCCACCTTCACAAGTGGCCGAGCTGTGACGGTCAAGGGGAGACCCAGGTGGTGACGTGTCCTGGCAGCCAGATGCAGCCCGTGACCCTGTGTAACCGGGCCCTTGGCTGTGAAGGATACCCTTGAGACAAGGAACCTTCTGGTCAAAGGCTATCTGGGGTTTCTTGTGGGACTCTTGCAATTTCCCTCTCAGTTTGACATTCTTCCAAAGTAAAAAGTTAAAACTAAAAAGCTGCAGCAAACATTATGCTCAGTGAAAGATTCAGACACGAAAGGCCACGTGTTCCATGATTCTGTTTGTACGGAACGTCCAGAGCCGGCAAATGCACAGAGGCAGGAAGCAGACTGGGGGTGGGGGTGGGGGCAGGGAGAGGGGGAGCAGCGGCCAGCAGGCCCCGGTTCTCCTTTCGGGGAGATGAAAATGTTTTGGAACTGGATGGTGGGGCTGGATGCACAACACTCCTGACTGTACTAAGTGCCACCGAACTGTTCACTTTAAAGTGGTGGATCTCTGCGTTACATGGATTAAGATCAGAAGCTACAGCGCAGTAAGGATGCAGGCCCGATCCTGCCGCTTCCAGTTGAAAGTCTTCGGGACGTCCAGGGCTGGACAGTCCCGCTGACCCCCCTCCTCCCACATCTTACTCACACCCACCCGCCAGCCTCTTGAGGACGCGAAGCCGTTCGTGCCCCCAGGCCTTTGCACATGCTGTGCTCAGCATCCCCAGCACTTCCAACCCCGTCAGATCTCAGCTTCAGTTCTTTTCCTTCGCCGAGGCCTCTCCGACTCCCTAGTTTCCTTTGGCGTGTAGCCCTTGTTCAGTCTTTGGACTGCGTCATGCTTGCGTGGGACCCCAGACAGCAGAGGTGCTCCACAGATGTTAGCGAAGTGAGAGATGATGACAGCCGGGAGCAGAGGAAATGGTGGGTGGAAGAGCAGGGCTCGCACCCAAGCCTGGTTCTGCCCCTGCCCCTGGGAGAAGTCACCGGTGGGGATGGGAGGGGCACTAGGCCAGCAGGGTGTCCCTGACGCCTGAGGCCTGGGCTGCAGGTTCCAGGGCCATGGGCCTGCAGGCTGATGAGGCTGTCTCCTGGGCACTGAGCCAGACCAAGGGCCGGAGAGTGACCCGAGCAGCTGGCCCGGCCAGGTGCTGCGGCCCTGGGTGGGGAATGGGCGACACTTGGTGCCCAGACCGCCCCTCTGTGCCTGCCCTGCTCCTCGGAGCCCCCAGCCTCAGCCTGCTGACACGGCCTGGGATCCCCCAGAAGATGGAGAAGGGCAGGGTGGTGGGGCGCCCCTCCTGACACTCACATGAGTCAGAAAGCAGAAAGCCCGCCGAGTGACGTCAGACGGGGGTGTCCAGGGGACAGTGTAGAGCTGCCTGCCCGGCGGCCACTGGCCACCTGTGGTTATACGCTCCAGACGTGGCCAGTGCGCAGGAAGCATAAACTTAGTACGAGTGAGAGCCTAAGTGATTTTATTAATATTTTTCTGTCGATGACGCAGTTGGGATTATTGTATTTTTGGTGCATTAAGTTAAATTAACCTCACTGGTCTTCTTACTTTTTGTCATGGCTACTACGAAGTTAACGATCACTCCTGTGGATGCCTGTGTTTCCTTTTGGAGGATGCCGATCTGGGAGGTGTGGACGCAGACTCAGAGGTACGAGGCTGGATCCTGGCCTCCCTCCCACTTCAGAGCAGCCTCCAACTGGACTAAAGTTGGCTTTTGTTTGTGCGTTTGTCTAAACTGAGGTAACGTCCATGTGACAGAAGAGTCACCATTCCAACCATTTCAGAGTGTGGATTCGGGGGGATTTAGTACCCTCACAAAGGCGTACAAGCAGCACCTGTGTCTGGCTCCAGTGTATCCTCACCCCCAGCCCCGAGCACCCACCGTCCCCCTCCTGCCCCCGTGAACCGCCAGTTCCGGCCGTGGCTCATGGTCTTCCATGGTGGGCTTTCTCGGTGTGACGTTCCCACGGCTTGTCCGGGCTGCATGGGGCGCCGGTGCTGAGTAATATCGCACCGTGTGGGCAGCCAGTTCCTCACCTGTCCATCACGGATGTCCAGGCCGCAGCCACCAAATTTTGGCTATTGTTGACAGAACTGCTGTGAACATCATGTGGGTTTTTGGATTTTTTTTTTAATTTTTTTGGGGGGAAGGGGCAGAGGGAGAGAGGATCCCAAGCTGACTCCCCGCTGAGCGCAGACACAGACGCGGGGCTCCATCTCACTACCCTGAGATCACGACCTGAGCCGAAATCGAGAATGGGTCGCTGAATGGACTGAGCCACCCAGGAGCCCCTCATGGGGGGTTTTGTTTGAATACCTCTCTTCAATTATTGGACTACAATTTTAAACATAAAAAAAATATAATAATGAGAAAGAAAGCCAGGGTTCGGCCTCCAGCTCCTCACTTACTTGAGACCTCAACTGGCCGCCTGTCCCCCGCCTGTGCGCCCTCCTAGGGGCTGCCTTGGGCTGAGGGACATCAGGATGTATGGGTGGGGGTCCCTGGGTCACGTCACAAAGGGCTTCTCTGCCCGTGGGGGACTTGGGTCTTATCCTGAATGCAGCGGGGGGCCAGGGCTCCATGAAGGGTTGGGGGCCTCTCAGGGCAGCCTGGGCCCCGAGACCCCAGGCCTGGGGAATCTGGGATGTCCTCAGGACCAGCTGCAGCGTGGGGAGTGGGCTGGAAGCCCCGGGGGCTCCTTCTCTGGGCCTGGAGCAGCAGAAACCCCAAGAAGCCTCTTGTTGGAGGGTGACATGTCATCCTCAGCCCAGCCTCGATGGTGCAGGGCTTGGAGAGGGTTGTCCGGGGCTTGGCCTTGGAGCTCAGAGCTGCAGGTGCAGCCTGGAGGCTACTGGCGGTGGGGTGGGAGCAGAGGCTCAGCCGCCCTCTGATCTGATCTCCACACCTGATGTTTGTGGGGGATCCTCAAGCAGGCTGCTAGCCGTGTGGTTCTGTACGGTGTGGCAAGGTTGGGCATAGCCCTGTCCCCCTGCCCGCTCAGAGGGGCATCCCTTCCTCAGGGCTGCCCTCCACTGAGCAGGGAGCTGCCCCTGGGCAGAGGGTCCCTGGGCTGAGGTGCAGGGCCTGGGGCGAGGCCCCTCCTTGATCCAGGCCTCTGTGTCTGTGGTCGTGGAAGGACCATGGCTGGAAAGGGTCCTGGGGCAGCCCAGGCTCCCTGCGAGCAGAGAACCAACCAGGCCCTCCTCTGACGAGCAAGAAAGCTGTGGGTCTGGCCATGTGTCTCCCAGGCCCCAAGCTAGCTTTGGGGAGAGGGCTTCAGATGCCACCCAGACTCTGTCCCCCACCCAGGAGCCTCTTCCCTCTCTGGGGCATTGGACCCCCTAACAGGCCCCCACCCCACCACTAGCGGCCTCCAGGCTGCCCAAAGGAGTTGCACCAGCAGCTCGAGCTCCCGGGGGGCTCTCATAGGACAGCGGGGTCATGGCTGTAGTTCTGTGGGGTCAGGGAGTGACCTGGTCAGCTCTGCTCCGGGGTCCCTGCTGGAGAGATGCTGAAGGTCTGACCTGGGGCATGCGGGGTGTGGATGTGTTCCGGGGGGCGGTTTTCTCAGCAGTGGCACTGGCAGGCCTGACCCAAAGGGGCCATTGGACCATATAGCATTCCCCCCCCCGGCCCCCACACTTGGGTGGACACTTGTTTACACGCTGCCAAGAGGCCAAGATGGAAATTTATGGTGTCGAGGAAAGGCCCTCTTGCCCAGGGTTGTGGCCCATCGAGGGAAGTGCAGAAGCTCTTAACAAATCGATGAGCAGCATTGACTCAATAAAGCAGAAGCGCCAGCCGCTCCGCCCCCCCCCCCCCCCCCGCCGCCCCCAGGGCCGCTCAGGCTTCTGGGCGGGGGGTCTCGCCAGCAGTCTCCAGGGGAAGCTGGGGTTCGGTCTCTGCAGCAGCTCAGGGGTGGGGTCTTCCTGGCCCCCTCTGGAAAGGGACGGGGTGTCTGGGGTGGATGCGGGGGCATTGTTGGCAGGCCAGGCTGTGGTTTGTGGCTCACATCTCTCCTGGCAGCTGGGGGGTCTCTGGCGTTACCCCCTTCCCGTCTCCCACCCCCGATTCCACCCCACGTCCCGCACCCCTGAGTCTCTCCCCAGATCCCTCTGTGATCCTAGCTGGCTGACTTGCTTCCCCAGGGCCAGACCCCTTCCCAGTTCTCAGCACCCCCAGGAGAGGTTCTGTCACACCTGTGGGACTCCTGGGTGGGGGTGGGGGGGGGAGTCCTACCCTGGGCCTGGCGCTGTCCCGTATCGAGTACGGCGGACGCAGCAGTGAACAGGAAGAACAGGGTCCCGACCCCGTGGGGAGGCATGCACAAGGGGATTCGGTGTGTGGTGGAGGAGATGTGCAGGGAGGTAGGGGCACACGATGGGGACGTTCTTGGGAGGGGACACTGAGCAGAGAAAGAGAGAACATCTGGGGGGGTCCCTGCATGAGGGAAGGACGGGCTGGGTGTTCTCAGGGTCAGGGAGGGGCCGGAGTGGAGTGGGGGTCGAGGGGGAGGGGGGGAGGCAGAGACTGACAGAGACACAGAGAGGACAGACAGGGGCAGGGGTGGTGGTGCTGACCACCTACGGAGGGAGGGTGGGGGGCCTCTGGTTTCCCACGGCCGAGGGGAGATGGTGCTGTCTGGGAGAAACGCCTCGTGAGCCTCATTCGGGTGGTTAATGTTCTAGCGGCCGCGTTAAAAAACGTGAAAGGAAACAGGTAGCATTAATTTCAGTGCTATATCCTATTAAACTCAGGACATCAGACCTGCTTTCGCTTCAACACATCATCAACACGGAGCACGGACAAGGCCTCCTGCATCCTTTCCGTTTGGGCCTGTGACGCACACAGGCGCAGCCGGGCGCCCCTCCTCAGGGCGTCCCCCAACAATGCCGCGGTGTGGAGCGGACACACGGGACATCCCTTCAGCCTTTCCACTGAGACTTGCAATGCGACGTTCAGTACAACTGGAAGTCCACGTTGCGCTCCCAGCTGGCCACGTGTGGCAGGGGCAGTGGGGCTAGAGCACGGCTGGGGCGCGTCAGCCGCCTCCCAGATCACGGGGGAGGCCCTGGGTGCTGCCAAGGGCACGTCGTGGAGGAGGGGGGGCCGGCCACCGAGTCCCAGCCTGCTGGGAGGAGCGGCCGCAGACAGCGGGTGAGGGGAGCCACAGGCTGGCGGGGCCTGCACCCGTGCTGCGGGCAGCCGAGGCGGTCTGAGCGAGGCCCTCCCGTGCCCTGCCCGCTGGGCCACTGGGGGGTGGGGGCCAGGGGGCGAGGGAGCCAGGCCGGCTGGGCAGCGGCCAGCCTTGTGACCCAGCCTCAGTTTCCTTGTCTGCCTAATGGGCATGAAGACACGTTGGACATCTGTGACAAGCCAGGGGACAAACTGTAGAGGGCTGTGCATGTGGGGGGGGCGGAGCAGTGGGTCTGTCCAGAATGAGGCCGGCCCCATCCCCTTCCCTCACTGGTGGCAGAGCGTGGTGGGCTGCCTGCCCAGCCGGCCTCGGGGGACACCACGTGGCTGGGACATGGCACTCAGACTCTGCTTCCCATCTGGTGTGACTTGTCTCTCGCCGGACGCCCCCACCTCCTGTGGTTCCCCCCCCTGCACGAGGAGCGGCCTGCACAATGTCCGGGCAACGTACACTTGACTCCGCCAGGCACATGGGGGATTCTGTGAGGCACTCGGGGCCGCTGGGCCGCCCAGGTGCGGGATGGCCCATGGCCCCACTTGGACATCCGGGCCTCCAGAGGAACCAGGTGGGGGGGGGGTCTCTGTGTATGTGCCACGCCCCACCCCAGTGGGCAGGGTCCCCAGAGTGCCCGGGGCAGCTTCCTTCCCACAGTGCTGACCTCCTCTGCTGAGCGAAGGCCATACTGTCCAGACAGAAAGGCTCCTCTGGAGCACGGGCAGGTCTGTGCGGGGCTCTCCTGGGGGCCTCGTAGGACACGGGGTCCACGGGCTATTGACATGGTGGCCACCCTGAGTTCTCATGGCTCCCTTCACCCCGAGGACCCTGAAAGAGGCTCTCTCCAGGGTGAAGCCATCTGACTCCCAGCAGGGGCTGGGGAGGGGGTCTCCTGCCAACAGAAAGATGGGACCAAGCCCCTGCCATCCGCAGCCCAAGCCTCACCCCCTTCCTTGGCAGGCAGAGGCCCAAGCACAGAGCTGCGAGGGAAGGGCTCAGGGTCCCAGCGTGTTGGAGGCTCCTCTTCTCAGCACCAAGTGTCCTCCGGGCGCTGACAGGAGTCCCTTCCATCCTCAGTCAACCTGTGAAATAGGACATCTCATCCCCCGTTTGACAGATGAGGAAATTGAGGCCCCAAGCCCAGGCCCCTCTCCAGGCCCTCCCTGTGTTCCTCCCTTTCTAGCAACCCCTCCACCCCGTGCCCTGTCAGCCTCCTGGGGGCCTGCAGCCCCCCGCCCGCCAGGCTCTCAACAAGAAGCCTGGGTGCCTAGAAACCGGAGAAGCCAGACAGCTTGTCCGCTGGTTGCCCTGGAGATGCCAAGGGAAGCCTGCATCCTTGTCCCCCTGCCAGGGCCATGCCGGGTCCCTCTATACCCACATCCAGCCAGTTGTGGCTCCGGCAAGTAAATAGGGTGATTGTGGTGCCGGCTCCTGGACCACGGGTCCCGCGTGCACGGCCCCAACACCCGGGTGTCCTTCCCATGTGCAAGGAGCGGGGCACGCAGGGCCCTCCCTAGCCTCTGCGGGCCCGAGCTGAGGCAAGGCCCTCCTGTCCCTGCAGGCTCGGACATTCAGCAGGATGCCCCACACCCACCTGGGGCAGAGGTGGCGGAGCAGGGGCTCTTCTCTCGTGCGCCAGAGCAGAACCCACCGGCTCCGGTCCAAACCTGAGTCCTGGAGAGCCGAGGGCAGGAGGGAGCCCCCAGCAGCTCCCAGCTCTTTGGCAGAAGCCGGGTGCACCCAAGGATGGTGTCCTGGCCAGGTTGGCTGCGTGCCCCAGCTCCTAAAGGCACTCACTCTGGAGAGTGACCAGGAGCGGAGCGAGGCCCAGGACACGGCTCCATTAGGGTCCCGTCTCCATCTAATGAGTCCTAATATTGCCCTAATTCTCCCTAATGCTACGCGGTCCTCCGCGCGGGGTCGTCAGGCCCTGCCTGGCCTGCCTCTGCGGGCTCCTTCCACCCTCCAAACGCAGAAATGACTTTCCCTATCAAAGTGTGCAATAAAAGCTGCGAGGCCCATTTCTTTTTTCTATTTTGAATTCTGTTAACTGACAATTTAACCTAAAATCCTCTGTATTTCCAGCTTGTACAGCTGTAAATAGAGACTGACAGTTTATTTTCACGTCCCTGCTTGAGGGGGGCGGCGGGGGGGAACCCATTTGAAATAAATACTTGCGGGTCCCTGACAGACTCCAGACGGGCCGTCGACGCTGGCTGGCAATCTCTGGGACCTGTCACACTCTGTGATCCGTCTTTTTACAAACACAAACGCTGCTGATTTCTTATCAAATGTAAAACCAGCCCGGCTCTTTCTTAAATGGTTACCACGAGCATGAAATTGACATTGTGAATCACATGTGACACTGGCTTGTCTGCGCTGTAATTGATCGGTGCTTAGGAGCAGGCGCGGGGCTGCCCCGAGCCCCCGCCCGCGGCCGCGCCCCGGCCCCCAGCCCCAGCAGGCCTTGTCAATGGGAGAAGAGACGGGGAAAACGCTGGGTCCGTGCACGGTGTGGCTCCCCCCTCCGCGATCCTCCGAGGTGTCAATTCCAATTTCCACGGCTTCATCATTACGCACATCAAACGGCTGTAATTGGCTGCTACAGAAATTTATCCTCCAAAAGGAGAGAGGGGGGCAGCCGAGGAGGGAGCCACGGAGGACGGGGAACAGTGGCGGTAATGAGATTTTGGAAGCCGCAGTGCCACCCCTGAGGTTGGCAGGCAAGGAGAGCAGAGGTTGGTGCGCGTGGGAACGCGCTCGCGCTGGCTAACAAAATGCCGTTTGCAAGCAAGTCTGGCAGGGTGCGGGTGTCACAGAACCACGGCAAACACACAGCCCCGGTCCAGGAACAGCCGCCGCCTTTCACTGCCATGTCGTCACGGTTACCGCGGGCCGTACCGGCAGGCCTCCTCCCCCCACCGGACCGTTTGCACAGCTGGAGGTGCCTGTCCCCATCACACCAGCCAGACACGTGGGCCGTGACTGCTGTTGGGCAGGCAGGGAAACTGAGGCCAGGAGGAAGCTTGTGGGGGTTGTCCAGGGTGCCCTCCTTCAGGACGTGGCCCCCACACATCCCTGGAGCCCCCTTTGCCCAGCGTCACTGCCGGCCACAGCGCCTCTGCATCGGGCCCGGCCTCCCCCCACACACACCGGGGGGCTGCCCACCCCTTTGTCCGGCGGGGACGGCCTGCCCTCCGGCTGGCCATGAAATCCGAATTGGTTTTTCAGGCCATGGATTTTCCCTGGGCCACCTGGGGAGTGAGGAAGTCTGTGAAGACAGAGCAGAGGCCCCGTGGTGCCCCCCACCGCCCCTCCAGGCTTTGTCCTGCGGGGCTGGCTGCTCGGGGCGAGGCCAACCCCTTGTCACCTGTCCCGGCCCCTGGGGCCCCAGCCGGCCCCGGGCTCAGCCTCTGACCCAGGTTGGCCGTGCGCCGGCCCCAGGGGCCTGCAATTCCCACCTCTGAGTGACGCCCACACTTACCTCCTCTGGGCCCACGCACGGTCCAGCGGCCCCCTGGGCGAGCGTATTTATGTCTCTGTTTTTCCATTTGGATTTTGTGACTGATGAAACAATGATGCTGAGTTACACACGCAGCGATCATGCCTCGCGGCAGGCGAGCGGCAGCCTTCCCGGGCCAGGGCTACACAGCCGGCCGCCAGCAGCTGGGGAAGCCGGGCAACTCGCCAGGGCCTCCAGGCAGCCGACACACGGCAGGAAGCCCTTCCCAGTTCCCGGATGGGGAGACTGAGACCACGGAGCAAACGTTCCCTCCACGGCACCACGCAGCCTCCAGAGGCTGCCCGAGCGTCTCCGGAAATACACCTTGTCGAGCAAGGGCCGGAAGCTTCTTGGGCCTCCTGAACAGGATAGCCACGATCCTCCTAGAGGCCTGGCTTATTTTTCCCTCACGGTGTTACTCTTTTTGCCTTGGCCCATAGGAAGCTCAGACTCCAATGACAGCCTGTTTTACCCATGGTGTGCACTTCTCAACACTGCCCTGACCTCCAGCTTCTCTCCGTATTCACTCCATTGAGCGTCATGTCTCTCTTACTGACTGTTTCAGATCTTTCGGGGAATGACGGGACTGAAGTGTGGTGCGGGCCAGAGCCTTCCTGGGGGGCTGGTGTCGGGGAACGTCACTGGGGCGGGTATCCACCTCTTCCTCCCTCTTCCCACTCTCTGTGTGTGGGGTCTGTCCAGGGGGCTGGCGCCCAAGGTGCTTTGACAGGCAGGACACGCAAGGTTGCTGATGATGGGCAGTGAGCCACCCTGGCCGCCCGCAGAGAGGCCTCGGTAGGATCTGCACGGTGACTGGGTCCAGAGCCAGCAAAGACATTTCATTTCCTCTGCCATTTCTGATGGAGAACGGCTTCCTGGGGCCCTGTGTCAAGGAGTCTGTGGCCCTGTCTGGGAAAGGGTAATGGAGTCGATCAGCACTGTCTGCAGCCGAAGGTGGCTTATTATCTGCCACTGGGGGCTGTTGGGGCCCAGGCATCCCCGAAGCTGGGCCCGCTGGCCACCCACCTCTCCGGACGCCGTTCTTCCCTTTACGCATTTGGAGAACGGTCCTTGGGCATTGCCTGGGCACCAGCAAGGCACGGGAGGCCTGCCCGCCTGCACAGCCCAGCGGGGGACACAGGGGACACCTGGGGTGGCTGGACCCGGGGCCCTCTGGCTTTCTTGATCCAGGTCTCGAAAGATGGACGGACAGCTGGGGCCACCTGTGAGCCTTAGCTGCAGCCTGTGTCTGGGGCACACGAGGGCAGTGCGGGCTCTGGGGGGGACCCCTGGGAAGTCTACGGGGAAGAACCGCAGCATGGGGTCGGGCGGGTGGGGAAGGGTGAGCTGTGGCAAATGAAGGGACTGCTCCGGGCCTCAGGTATGAACCCTGGGGACACCCAAGGTCCCCACCTGCCTCCTTCCCTCCTGGAGAGCCATGTGGAGCCTGCATGGCAGCTCCTGGCCTCAGGGTCCACAGGAAGGGGCGGGCTGCTCGGCTGCTGCGGTCCCGGCCCCGGGAGTGCCTCCCCGCAGGTTGCTCCTTGCTGGGGCAGCCTGGACAGGTGGCCGTGTGTGTCCTTACCTTACCCGGGGTTCTTCGAACCACAGAAGCCCCACAACAAGATTCTCACGTTCAGGCAGAGAGCAGACGATGTAAGCGCGGTGCTGACCCATGAACCTGGACTGGGAGAGCCTTCCCTGTCCCCTCAGCTTGATGACAGAAGGGAGGCCGCGGCCAGCCCAGGTCTGGGCAGAGAGGCTCCTGGGTCTTAACCTCTTCCCAAAGAGTCCCCACCCATCCCTCGAGACTGGGAATGGCTGGGGTGAGGTGTTGGCCTCAGCAAAGCTGGCCTGAAGATGGTCTGATCCTTCCTCCCCTGGAGCAGACGGAAGCCTGGAGAGGGGCAGAACCTGCCCATGGCCGCACAGCCAGACCTGGCTGGAAGCCTCCCGCTAGCCCGTAGGAGCTACCCTCTGGAGGTGCTGGTCCTGGGCGGCCAGGCTCCTCTGGGCCCGTCTCCCCTCTTCCTGCCCCACCCTCACCAGCATGGCCGAGACCACACAGCTGGGGCGGCAGGCCCCGCAGAAGTGTGTCCTCCAGCCTGTCCCTCCCCTCCAAGGCCGTGGAAACAGTCACAGGGAGTCAGGGTCAGGCATGGACCAAACCCAGCCTCCTGGCTCCCTCCCTGCTCTTTCTGCTGTTCCTTCTCTTTCTGGATGCCCAGGAGACGTCCAGACACTCTGCCCGGGGGCGGTGGGCTGCTCATGGTCCAGACCCAGGGATGGCGGGGTCCACGGACAGGCCCTGGCCAGGCCTCTCCGGGTGCCACCAAAGAGCCACCTTAGGGTGGGCAAGGCGGGGCTGGCATCTGTGAGTGAGCAGGGAAGGGAGGGGTAAAGCCAAAACTTTAAGGTATATGGACTGTGAAATTAAATCGAAATACTCAAATAAGGAATCGCATAGAAACATAAGCAAAGATGTTTATCAGGGCTTGAAGTTAAATACAGATTTTTTCATAAACCCAAACACAAAACGCAATAAAGTTCTGTGGAATGTTAAATATAATTTACAGTGGAAAGAATGTTCTTTGCCATCATGAACCTGCATGCGCAATGTCACTGTCCGGGTGCCGGGCAGCCAAGTTCGGCCAGCCGCTCTGCTGGACCCGGTACGGGCCGGCTGGGCCCTCGGTGCTCCCTGCGGCTGTGGGCACCGTTCTCCTCGCTAGGGTGCAAGGTGTGGCCGGTGGGTCTGGAGCTGGCTGGGGCTGCCAGATTTGTCCTGCACTCAGACATTGCCATAAAACTCAGATGAGGCAGAACTCAGGGAAGAATCATGTCCAAACAGAAAAGCAGCCTTCAGGTAACCACCCCAGTGCTGGCCAGTTCCTGGCCCCACCTGGCCTTAGTCCTGGAGCCCTTCCCACATGATATGGCCAGGTACAGTGCAGGCCTGGAGAGTTCCCTACCCGGAGACCCCAGCCGTGGGCCCGGGGACCCAGTGTCCTCCTTCTGCCCCTTGCTCCCAGTCAAACCTCACAGGAGAGGGCCTTTGGTAGTCATTTACACTGTAGTGAGAATGAGCTCCTTTATTGTGCTCCCTCCCTCTCTGGCTGTGGAATGTGGAATGGGAGTCTTTGTTGAGCCTAGAAATCCACTGGCATAGAAAGGGTTGCAGAGGGGAAGGGAGCTGCCTAGAGTCACACACCTGATTCACAGTGAGTTCTGATCAGAGTCTGAGTTTCTGGCCTTCAAGGCCTATGGGGAGAGTGGCTGACATTGGAGCTCTTATCTGGGGAGATCCACCCAGCACAGCCGCCTCACCAACCAGAGCCACACGGCCTGCATTTCAGGTCTGTGAGTGGGTGTAGGTGTGGGCGTGTGGGCAGGGGGCTATCGGGGTGTGTGTGGTGTGTGTTGGTGTGTGGGCAGGGGTGTGACATCTATCTGACTAGTGGGCTGAATGTGTGCTAGCGTCTGTGGGAACGTTAAGTACACCTGTGTGTCACGGGGTAGTAGGGGTCTGTGTGCACCTGGGCAGCTCTGGACCCTGCCTCCCTGAGCTGGGAGGCAGCCCTGTACAGGCAGGCAGCCCGAGAGGGTGAGGGCTGGAGAGGGGGACACCTTCCCCTGGGGTACGGGGTACGGCCCCAGCCAGGGCTACTAAAGATGGGAGGAACGGCCTCAACCCTGTGCACAGGGCTTCCTGCCCACTGCGGGGGAGGTGGGGCTGGAGCACCTCTTCCTTCTGTGGCAGCCCTGTCTCTGCTGTTCGCGGTTCTCCAGCACCCCCGCCCCCACCCGGCCCCTGTCCCCAGGCCAGCCTCGGCCAAGGATCTTGGACATGCCAGCCGAGGCTGGAGGGGCCAGTTGGGCTGCCCTCACCTGGATGGCCAGGTGGGCCCCCGGCAGTGGGGAGGGTCAGCAGCACAGGTGTCCCCAGGCAGGGCTGTCTTCCTAGGCCCAGGCCCAGCTGGGTGCCCACTGGCTAGATTCTGAGGAGGTGGCTGGGGTCACCGTCCACCAGGCACCAGGCTGTGAGCAGCGGTGCTGTATCAGCACCTTCTCCCCCTGCCACACTGCTCCCCCCGGCCTGGCAGAGGGGCACAGAGGGGCCCAGACACAGACTGGCTGCCTAGGCGGCCTGCTCTGACTGGTGCCCTCTGCTCTAAGCCGCCTGCAAGAGCAAGCGTGTGGGCATCCATCTGCCCGTGAACCCAGCTTGCCATGAGTTCCCAATCAGGGTACTGGGCCGCCAGGACCAGATGTGGCCCCTGCCCTCCGGAGGGCCCCCGTCTTGAGGGTGGGACAGAGGAGGCCGTCACGGCCGTGTGGCCAATTGATTTCTGTCCTCATCAGCCCGGCCCTGGGGAGGGGCTGGGCCCAAGATGGGCCACCTGGGTCCCCAGGCCTCAGGGTTCTCTGGGCAGCCCCGTCAGCGTTGACGGTGTCCAGGCCCAGGCAGTGTCCTGCCTCCTGCTGTCTCTCCCAGGGCCGTGCCCCTCTGCTGCCCGCCAGTCGCCCCGTCACTCTTAAATTTGCAGGAGGCCGGTGGCGTTTCTCCAAACTCCCAGCCCCCTGATTTATGTGCTGCCGTGGGGAGTGTTTTCTTTAAAAACAGGATGGATATGAGAAAAACAACAATGCCCCAAAACCACACTTAATGTGTGGGTCGGGCTGGCTCGTTAGCACTGAATAATCGAGCCTCAACCACACCACTGGGAAACAAAAATAAACAAGACGCACTGAGTGCCCAGAACCAAGGCTGCCATCCTTGGGGCGCACGCTCTGCACCCAGGTCCCAGGGTCCCGCGGATGGTGGCACGCGGGCTTGAGCACCTCCGCGGGGGACCGCCCTCCTCTGGCCGCCTTTGCCCGGTGCCCTGCCCTGGGAAAGGTCAGCTGGAGGTGGCACTTCCCAGGGGGACAGGCCTCCCGACCCCTCCCAGGGAGGAAACTCTTTGTGGCGAACCCAAATCCTGCTCGGTAATTTAAGCTTGCTTCCTCCTGCTCTGTCCTCAGTAAAGATGGAGGGCAGCTGGCCACCCGTCTCTTTCTAATAAATCCCGTCCGACCGCAGTGCCGGGGAGGGACCCTCTGGCTCGGCCGCCTGCCGTCTCAGCCGCGGGAGGAGAAGAGGCAGACCGGCACCAGCCCTGGGCTCTGGAAGTAGGAAGGGGAGCCCCAAGGGGGGACCTAGGTCCCCCGTCGCCCCCCTTGCCTGCCGCCTTTGTGCGGGTGGTGGGGGTGCGGGGTTGGCGGGAGGGTCGGGGTCTGGGGGGCGGCACCGACTCCTTTGTGCAGCCAAGTTCCAGGAGCATTGTGTACGGGGCTGAACTTCAGCTCACAATTTGGGATTAGAGCAAATCCGAGTATTTTTCTGCATGCCTGCCCGCTCCTGGGCGCCCGGAGCCTGCTGGGTAACTGCCTATTATCCGCCGGTTCCACTCCAGTGCCCTCCCCAATAAAACTTTTCATATCCTTATAAACGAACTCGATTGCCGTGTTATAAACATTTACACTGTGCTAACAGATCATCTCCGCACATCAAAATTGGCTAAATTCCCTTTTCCAGATGAATATATTGAAGGAGATTAGAGATATGATAGCTTTTCAGATTGCTGAACCCAGAGAAATTAGTTTAGTGAGCATTTACAGAGGCTAAATTGGAGCCATTAAATAGTGGATTAAATTGATGGCACTTTCATTGTCTGTCCTTCGGTACCGCTGTAAAATCAATTAGCCGTCACCAGCCCATTCTCCATATCGTGAGATTGTCATCCTCCCTGGAAGCTGATGCAAAACCTCCCAGCGGTGGCGAGGGCTGTGGAGACACACCTAGGAGGTGGCGTGGCATGAAATAGCGTGGGGGACCGGGGCTGCCCGGGGCGGGCCCCCCCGCCTGCCGCCTCCGCCCGGCGGGCATGACCAGCCTCCCCCAGGGCCGGGTGTCGAGGGCTGCCCCTAGCTCTCCCGCTGGAGGCTGTGGAGACAGGTGACGGTGTGCCTGGCTGGCGTGGTTGGGACCCCGTTCTCTGCCCCCAAGTGGCCCTGTAAGTCAGGCCAAAAGTGGCACGTGTCTACAGGGAAGCAAAGTCATGGAGGCGGTGGGTGTGGAGGATGCAGGAAGGTGGCCTGCCTGGAGGTGGTTCTCAGGTCGTATGTGGGCGTGTCATGCTTGCCACCACAGCCCGGGGCCGGGAGCCCTGACAGAGCCACGGTCCAAACAGGGTGAGGGCTTTGAGCGGGAGGTCCCGCCGAGCCCCCCCCCCCACAGTCCTGGGAGACAGGTACTACTCTTGTCCCCATTCCACAGAGGAGGAAACTGAGCTTCAGGGGTCCACAAAGTTCACAGCTGGTCGGACGCTGCACTCCAGCCTCGAGCGGCCGTCCTAGGTGAGGCCCTTGGACCACGCCGAGTTCTGGGACACAGGATCCCATGAACCTCGGGCAGAGAAGCTGGGTCCTGGGGATGAGCAGGTGGCTCCCCGGCCGGTCCAAGTGCGTGTGGGTGTGCTTGCTGTGGGAGAGGCCAAGGTGAGGGTGCCGGGGGAGGGGCGCCCTGGGGGTGAGGGTGGGGAGCGCCCTGTCTGGGGCCGGCACCCCATTTGTGCCTGTAGAATTCTGACGGTCAGCACGAGAACTCGGGGTTGGGTGGTTCTGATGGGGAAACCGAGATCCAAGCACACAGCAGGTGGGAATGCCCTGTCCTGTTTAATAAACCTGGTCTATGATCAGTCCAGTCTGACTCAACCAGTGGACACAGCTTCTGAAGGCAGGAGGACAGGGCTGTGTGCTGGCAGAGGGTCTGAATGGGGGTGGGGTGGCTGGGCCCCGAGTCAGGGACGGCCAGACCCCTCTCCCCGTGGCACCCAGGATCCGATGGTGGCCCATGCCCTCCACTCCTCTGAAGCTCAGCTCAGAGGCCACCTTCTCCAGGAAGCCTGCTCTGATTTGGTCAGATGAACGCCCACGGGCTGCCATGGTGGTCATAAGACTATGTAGGATGTGCTCTGTCTGCGAGGAGCCTGCCTCCCGTGTCTGCGCTGGGGCCTGTGGGCGCAGCACAGGGCCAGCCGCCCTTGGAGGGGTGGGGGTCCAGCTGTTGGAATGCCCTGGCCCCCAGGCAGGTCAGTGAGAACAGGAAAGCGATGCGAGAGCCAGAAGAGCCTTGGTACACCAGCCTGGGGAGCCCCAGAGGAGCCCGAGCCCAGGAGAGGGAAGGCCTGTGCCATGGGGGGAGGCTGGGGGAGCTGGCGCAGCAGCAGTGGCCAGAACGCGTGTGGGGTCTG
This sequence comes from Zalophus californianus, assembly GCF_009762305.2. Lineage (NCBI taxonomy): Eukaryota > Metazoa > Chordata > Mammalia > Carnivora > Otariidae > Zalophus > Zalophus californianus. Next base: position 113,097,840 of record NC_045604.1, on the reverse strand, counting down.
GGCAGACGTGCAGGAGGTGAGCACCTTGCCTTGCCAGGCAAGAGCCCTAACCACACGTGTTCTGCACTCCACAGTCTGTAAAGAGCTTTCCGAAGCGTGACCTCTGTCATCCCTCCCGTCAGCCTAGGAAGCTCACCAGCTCCATTGCACAGATGAGGAAACAGGAGTTTGGGGGCGGCGAAGACTCCACAGTGGGGCAGCTTGGGGCTGGGCTTCTACTCAGGGGCCCTGCTGGCCCTCCCGCCCATGTCCGTGGGTCCTCTCTTTGGCCTGGCCCGACCTGGGTGAGCCGGGCCCCAGGGTGCGCTGGCTGTCGGGACCCTGCCCCGATACCACGGGGCCCCATCCTCCCCCGCCTTCCTTGCTCACGTGGCCTGATGCCCTGGGCAGCTCAGCTCCCTGAGGGGCTCCGGGACCCCCACCGCTGCAGCCCAGACGCTGCCCCTCTGGTGGCATGTCTAGCACGGGCCTCGGTAGGAGGGAAGGAGGTTGGGGGATAAGCCCTCAGTGCAGCCCAGATGTAGACACAAATCCCACAGACTCAGGCTGGGCTCCTCCACTCAGGTCCGTAGATGTGGTGTATGGAGGCCACAGGGGCCGAGAGAGAGAGGGGAATGGAGGGGGCCCCTGGGCGGGCCGGTGGGGAACCCTCCTAGATGTCTGCCCCTAGGCGCAGTGCCCCTTAGCCGGCTCCTTTGGAGGCTGATGAGGATAGCCTGCTAGGCCAGGTGCTGAGTAGCCTGTCCCGGGAGGAATGCAAGGCCCGCTGGAGGCAGATGGAGATGGGCCCGGAGGCTGGAGGTGTTGGAGCTCCCCCAGGGGATGGGGTGCCTGGCAGCCCCATGCACAGTGCTGGGAACACGCAGGCAGAGCCTCGGCGCCGGGGGGCCCAGGCCCCTGCTCCCAGCCCCTGCAGGGTCCCAGCACCCTCCCTGTCTTCATCTTCTTGACCCCTGACTCTGGCTGTGCTGAGAACTGGCAGCCCCCCAGGCTGGTTGAGAGGCCCCTGTTCCAGCAGATTAGCAACCCCCCCCAAACAAAACACACTGCGGGTTTCATGTGAGCTCAGCAGGTGGGCGGGAGGCCTCAGAACAGAGAAGGGGGGTGCTGTGGGGAGCGCTGTGCAGGTCAGGTGACACGTTGGCATGGAGGTGGGGGCTGGGGAGCCTGAAATCCAGCTCAGAGGCCCCGGTGCAAGGCAGGAGCTCTGCACCCAGTGGGGGCTGTGGGTGGAGGCCAGGCCAGGGAGGGGCCCCCTAGAAGTTTGCAAACCAGGGTCTCACGTCTCCATCGAGGCCCAGGAAAGGACTCTGTCCCATTTAATAGATGGGGAGACCGAGGCTCGGGGAAAGGAGGGATTTGCCTGGGATCTCAGTTAAGGAGTGAGCGACCCCTCTGGGACCCAAACTCCAGGCAGCCCGCAGGTGCTTGCCTGAACGGCAGACCATGGGGCCACATCATTGTTTTTCAGATGGGAGAACTGTAGCCCGGAGAGGGTTGGGGGCATTTCAAGGTCACACAGAGCCAAGGCACAGGCCAGCCTCCTGCCCCCAGCCCAGGCCCCTCTGCTGGGGGCCCATGCACCCCTCCCTGCTGCAAGCCCATCCCCCACGGCCAGGCGGCACCTCCGGGGCTGGATGGATAAGGTTTCTGGCCAGCTGAGGGGTGGGTGCGGTGGGGTCAGGTGCAGGGGGTGTGGGGCGGGGGAGGACAACAGAGGCAGGTGAGAAGGCCAGCCCCGGGAAGTTCTCACGAACGGACGGATGACCCAGCCCGCCCCCAGCCCGCCAGCCCTCTGGCCACTGACAACTGATATTTCAAGTTGCTGGGCCCATCTGAGCACATGTGGCCCAGCTGCAGTGGTGAGGCCCCGCCTGGGGGAGGGAGCTGGGGGCCCGTGTCCTTTGCTCACTCTGAGCTTGGAGCTCCCGTCCGTCTGTATGATGGGCTCCGCGTCTGGGCACCCTCACGGTGCCTCCCGCCCGGATTCTGGGGGTCTCTCCAGTCACTCCCCTGGGGACACCCCCAGAGCATGGCCCCAGCAGCCCAGAGGGAGGACCCCGGGCGGGGTCCAGAGCTGGGCTGTTTGGCTCTGCCACCAACTCACCAGGTAAGTGGCTTTGCCCCTCTGGGCCTCAGTTTCTCCTCTGGGATTCCAGGCCGCGCCGTCTTCCCCCTCACCTGGGGGCTGTGGGGAGACAGGTGAGCTAGGACCTGAGGCCCAGGCCAGGTCCAGATGAGCATACAAGGTGCGTTGTGCTTGTCACGCTTGTCACGGATGGAGTTTCCCTCCAGGCCCCCAGGGGACATCAGTGGCCTTCGGGGAGGGGCCAGGGTCAGGAGCCTTCCATCACCTGGCCGCCGGCTCCACCTTCAGGATAGGCTTCATCCGGCCCTGATGGACGGCCACGGGGTTGGTGTAAAGGTCTGGGAGAACTGAGACGGAGCTCTGGAGAACCCAGGCAGGGGCGTGAAGACTCGGGCTGGAAGAGAGAAGGGCCACTGGCCCATCTGTCCGTCTGTCTGTCCAGACCATTGTCCTGAATACTGGAGAACGCTGGAGGGGTTCTAAGAACACTTTCTGGAAAGTTTGGACAAGGGGAAGGGATCGGGCTGGGCTGGGCCGGGCCAGCCACCATGGACATGCCGGGTGAACAGCCCACCCGGGTGGGGTGTGTGTGGCCCTGGTGGGGCCCTGAGGCCTCGGGTGGCCCCCTGAGATGGGGCCGTGTCCCAGGTGGAGCAGAGCCCGTGGGGGTGAGGAGGGAGCCCGTGGGCTCACCCTCCAGAGGTCCCTTTGCTCGCTCCTTCCTCCTTCCTGCAGAGGATATCTACGGCTTCCTTGGGGAAACGCTGGCCCGAGTCTGGGCCCCAGGCCAAGGCCAGAGCAGCCGACCTACCAAGGACACAGGGGCCTGGCTTCCTTTGAACCCCTCCCCTTGGGTCACTGTGTGATCCCGGCAAGGCAACGGGAACTTGGAGCTCGCTGTCCATCTGCCGGGGGGTGGAGAGAGCCTGGCACCACGAGCCCACAGCGGATGGCTGCCCTTTGTGGCACTACCTCCTGCGTCACCATCCCCGGTCGCGTCTTCGCAGGTAAAGCAGCTTGGCTTTGAGTGTGAGAAGGACGAAGGGTGGCCTGGAGATGCCCTGGGAAGCAGAGCCCATGTCACAGCCAGTGATCGGTGCCAGCTCTGCAGGCTGGAGGTTTGACACACAAGGAACTATGGTGTTTCCCCCCGCCCGTAATACGTGTTCGATTTGTCTTCCCTGGTTCAGGGGGTAGAATATACATGACATTAAATTGACCGCTTTAACCATTTCTCAGTGCAGTTCAGGGGCACCGAGCACATCCGTGCTACTGGGCAGCTGTCCCCCCACCCGGCTCCAGAATGTTCCATCCTGCACACGGAGACCCTGTCCGCGTGATGCACAGACCCCGACCCGTGCCCCCAGGCCCGGTCCCACCGTCTACCCTCTGTGTCTGTGAGTCTGACAACTCCAGGACCTCGTAGGACTGGGGTCCCCATGCGTGTCCTTCTGTGTCTGGCTGGTGTCCACGGGGCTCGTGGTACTTTCATTACAAAGAGAAAAATAGTAGCTTTAAGCTGGAGGAACCCAACAGGCATCCTCCAGTGGTCAGGTTAGCATCCCCCATGATGGGGCAGACACCCCGGGTTCTCCGGACATGGGGCCCGGGGGGGACACAGCGTCACTGCTGTGATGTTCCTGCCAAGGTCGCACTCAGTCACGAGGGGTGTTCTGCACTGGAGAAGATGTGCCTCTCTCGAAAGACAAAGACTGAAGTGCCCCAGGGTGAAGGTGACGAAGGAAACAGGGCTGCTATGCAGCGTGAGGCCTAGGACAGCACACAGACATCAAGAGGACAACCGAGGACATCAGAATCCATGTTTATTCTTTCTACCGTGGTGTGCCAGAGTGAGCTCATACGGTCTTGCCAGAGCCAATGTTGCATATTCAGGAGTTTTGCAAGCCAGTTGGAAATTATTGAAATTGGCTATGGTGGGAGTATTCACACCATGAAAATCAGCGAAAGGCACAAAGCAGGGCCTTTCTTGAGAACTGGCTTACACGCGCACACCACTCGCTCTAGAAGATGTGACATTGGGGAAGCTGGCTGAGGGTAGACTGGAAGATGGTGCACTATTTTGCA